>NC_041384.1:568255826-568268528 GCF_002162155.2 Triticum dicoccoides | reverse complement strand
ATCTATATTGGTTCAACCTATCTACCATCTCCAACCCAAAGAGTAAAATTTGTACTAGTTTGCTCCGTATGTATGTGGCTATACCCTGTATAAAAAAATGTATGTTGTAACTCAACCAATAAATCGGTTCTGATATGATAGATGCAGACAATAATTAATTGATTCAAAAGCTTGAATTGAAGGCATTAAATTTTGTGGTCTACGAATATGATATATAAGATAGAACCATGCATGTGATCCTGTGTCCTGAATAATCTACTCCCTCCGTTTCTAAATATAAGTCTTTTTAGAGATTCCAATATGAACAGAGGGAGTAACAGTTTTTCTTTTGAGTAAAAAAAAACAGTTTTTCTTCCATTCTTTGCTAGCTTTAGCATGCATTGTGTAGATAGCTGAGTCCTTTCCCATGGAGACTAGATGTCCATACAACATTGGGATAAACTATCTTTGGAATGCAGCTTGCGGTACGTGGTGGTTTAATAAAAGTAATTGACAGGTAGTTCTACATAAAAGGCGGCCCAAATAGAGAAGATTACAAAAATAATAGCAGACATACGTAGGAACCCTAGCTACCTAAGTCATAATTTTGATAACTATTCCTCACTGCCCCAGAAGTTGAAATAGTACTAGATATCGTAGCCCCTACAGTAACGCATCGATCATGATGCACGTCATGCATAGTCATCCTCCTCCAACCCGGCCATGAGCTGGCTAGCTAGCTAGCAACCAAGCTAGGCGTCTCCGATGCTCAGCAGCTCCTTGGAGGTGTTCCATTGCTTGTTCCCGGGGCTCCATTTCGGGCACTTGGGGCTGAAGTAGCTGGCCTGCACCCTCGCGTCCAGGAGCTCGACGACCGGCCCGGGGCGCACGCAGCGCGGCGCCTTGTACTGGTTGATGGACGCGCCCTGGCTGAGCGCGTAGTCCATGAGCTTCTCGAAGGTGCCCTCGGACACCACGCGGATCTCGAGGGGGCCGATGGACCTGTCGCAGGCGCGGCACTGCCGGTACACGCTGTTCAGGGCCTCCTCCACGGACAGGCAGCACTCCTCGAACACGGACGCCGGCACCGCCGTGCTGCCCTCGCGCAGCTCCCAGAACAGCACGTAGTGGCCTGGGATGGCGGATGTGTCGGCGTAGCTGGTGTACTCCACCAGCGATGCGCCGAACGGCGCCAGGTGCTGCACCGCGCTGCTCACCGCCGTGTGCAGCTCCGTCTCGTCCGTCTTGTCCGAGTCGATGCTCAGCGCCACGTTCCGCCGTCGCACGAAGCTGAACATCGGCGCCTCGTTCTTGAACCCTGCTACCCTCAGAACGTCGCCCACACGATACCGGCACAAACCTGTGAAGATCACATACACATGGAAAATGTCAGCCTTGCTAAAAAGGCATAAGATCATCGAGGCAACGTTAGGCAGTTAGAGAATGTGTTGAAGCTGCGATGGAGCCTTACCTGAGAAGGTGGTTACCACGAGTTCGTAGTCGTGCCCGAGCTTCACATCGACTAGATCGACGAGGTCGTGGTGGCTCGGCTCGGCATTGGCGTTGCTGCAATGGACGGGGAGGAACTCGAAGTGGCACATGGTGGGGATGAGAGTGTACGCGACTTCGCCGGGCTTGCACATGGGGTTGAGGTTCAGGCCGAAGTAACACTCCGAAGAAGCGTACATGGTGCAGATGAGCGGCAGGCCGCCGCCGTAGAACTCGAGGGTTGGGATGTACTGCGACATGGCGCCGGTCACGATCACGTCGATGTACTTGGTGCGAGGCCACAGGCGTCGGATGATGCCCTCCCACGACGGCTCCGAACACTCGGCCTCGATCTCGCTGGCGAGGGCTGGGTTGGCGCGGAGCAACCTCCCGACGGCGTCACGCACCGAGCGGTCGGTGATCTCCGGGTCGAGCTCGCCGGTGCGGATGTCGTGGCACAGGCGCGGCCAGTGCTTCTCGAGGAAGCGTATGGCGCGGAGGAAGCCCGAAGCGAACACCGCGCCGACGCGCAGCACGTCCGTGCGGTGCACGAGGCCGCAGAGCAGCTGGGCGTACATGCTCTGGTAGGAGTCCACGCACAGAATGGCCTCGTTGGGGCTCGTGTAGGCCGTGTACGGGTCGTGCGGCCGGTCGAGGAACTGCCGGCTCCGGTAGTAGCTAGTTAACACCGGCCGCGCGGCGAGCCCTCCCGGCGTCCGCGACTCGGCCTTGACGAAGAGCAGGTACATCGCCTTGCCTTTGTCCAGCCCGGGCAGCGACTGGCTCATCACCGGCATCAGTAGACTGTACAGCAGAGACCGCCTGTCCAGCTCGTCGGCGATGGTCGGCATGAGCTTCCGCTCCCCTCCGGAAGTGCCGGAGCTGGTACACATAAAACAAACCATTGCACGAGCAAAGTTAGCGCATAGATATCCATGCATGTCCACGAGCATGCACATGAGTACATGTACTTGTCATGCATACCTTGTGAGGAACTCGGAGATGGGCTTGCCGGAGAGGATCGGCGAGGAGTCACCGTTGGCGATGCGGAGTATATCAGGCTGGAGGTCCTCGTAGGTCACGAGCGGGACGCAGCGGCGGAAGGCGTCCACGGCATCGAGGGGGCTGCTGCTGGAGGAGACGCCATACCGGCGCAGGTACTCGGCCGTCGCGTTCTGCGCCAGAATCTCGGCGAGGACGCACTGCTGCACCTTCCCGGCGTTTGCCGTGACGTGCTCGATGAAGTCGAGCGCCTCGCGGTGCGCCCCGGGGGCGTAGCCGGAGGCGGGAGCTGGCTGGGCGCTCGGTGCTTCCGGCATGGCACCGCACTGTGAAGGGGGCCTGTGTGACTCTCTGCTGGAGAGGATTTCTGAGCCCAGGTTCGTCAGGATGCCGTGGTAATATCAGCTCGCTGGTTTGTGTGAGCGACAAGTACGAGTGGGACGGGTTATATAGAGAGCGGATGGGTTGTCAATTGTGTCACCATGTGTCTATGCCATCTGGGCCCACTACTAACATTACACAGATACTGTAAAAAAATGTCATTAATGACCATTTGCGTGACATTTTTTGAAAGTTTCGCCTGCTGATGGCCAGCTTACCCATCCGTAAAGCCTCTAGCTAGCTGCTTTTCTTTTGTCTTCTTTTAGCCAGGTCTGACATTTGTTTTTAACCTATCTTGCAGAGACCAAATTTCTAGACCGAGCTGTAGCTGGACCCGGAAAATTAATGCCAGTCCGCTTGCATGTGTTCTTGGTGCACGTATGATGCTAGTTGTGCATAAAATACTGCAGATGTGTATTATCCTAACATGTCCTACAATCTTCTACTATCATGATTTTTAGGCCATTCTCGTGCTCAAATCATAGGCGCAAATGTATAAAATGGCCATATGGCTGATAATTTGAGCTGTTCGCCTAATTATATGCTGCATGCACTCGATGGATCTCTACCACACTGTGCACGTTTCCACCATTTTTATTCATTTGATTAGATTGGCCATTAGTCTGCTTTATTTCCGTGCCTGCATGCCTTAATTAGTTGAGGATAGCTCAAAGTATAATGCTTCCTCCGTTTCTAAATATAAATCTTTTTAGAGATTTTAATATGAACTACATACAGATCTGTCTAGAAAAGACTTATATTTAGAAATGAAGTAAGTATTCCCTCCGATCTGACTAGTACAATTCTACAATTGTCTCGGAGCATATAGATTTGGATAATGTATATCCACATGCATGCGGAATGTGGCATGTGATGTGAGACTGAACTCTCAAATGCTACGTTTGGATTCACAACTTATCTTTCTTAGCGAGGCTTGCCTCATCAGACGGATCTGGCGCGATGCACCGGGCATTGTCGCGATCCCATTGGATGGTTGTGCGAGGCACAACCCTCCTTTACCCACTGCTATTGACGAATGTCGCCAAGGCGGCTCATCTGGCAGCGATGGCTACTAGGCGTGGTTGTGACATGCTCGACAACCATCAACGAGACGGTGCGGTAGTGATCAGAAGCGACGCGATGGCACCTTTTTTTTGGTAATTTCTCCTTTTGCCGGCTAGTTCTGTGTGAACAGAGAAGGCAAAATGGTGACTGTGACCATGGCGGCGGACATCATGGATGCATTTTCCTTCGAGTGAAACCTCAAGATCTTGCCTTATGGCTTGATTAGCCAGCGTCGACTTCCGTGTGTCATTACCTTGTGTTGAAGGTGTTGGTTCGACTGCTTTGGGGGTGATTGGTCTGACATCTGTTTGGACCGGCCAACATCGGCGCACGATCGGCAATTCCTTCTTGAAGGTATTGTTTTGGAGCTTTCCGTCCTTTCTCTGGTAATACATTGTCGTAGATTTGGTGGTACGATATGGGGATGTTGTCTCGAGGCATGTCATATGAGGATGGTCACATTTTTTTAACTTTGTAAGCCGATTTGTTTGATATTATTGATAATTAATAATATATGCATGTTTGCATCACTCAATATGCAAAGGCGAGGGTACGTACTCCCCTCTTTTCGAAAAAAAAACTAGCTAGTCCAAATTAGCTCATTTGGGTGGGCGGGTGCTGATTTTTGGCTCCGGGAAGCATATGCTCCCTAATAAACAGTAAAATCAAAATAAATAATAAATACATTTTAAAAATTCTGATTTTTTTTGTAGAGGCGACGTAGTTTTTGCTTTCATACTCTTATCGGTTAGTGTAGTTTTTTCACTATCCTAGCCTGAGATCCAAACATAAATATCCGTGTAGGCTAGCTCTTGGCTGAATCGCTGGCGACAATCCGCAGCCAATTATGCTCCCACGACGCACGTATCCGATCGTGTGCACACTAGGAAAAAAACACGAGATCGTTGAGCATTTCATTCACCCAAGCAAAGTAGTCCGTGTAAAGCTGGATCTTGCGTTCTTGCTTCCCCCGGCGGTAACAAAAAGTTGCCACGGTTTTTCTATTCGGATTCGGCACCACTTGGCACGGCGTCGGGATCGGCACCCCTCCCTTCGCCCAAGAAATAGCGTATACTACTCTTGACTTGTGAGCCCCGGGAGGAAAGCAGCTGATTGTACACCTCGCTCTCGCCACGGACGCGCGCGCGGGCGGGAGCACGCAAAAGGCGACTCGATCGGCGCTCCCGACCGACATGGCGCGTGCGCGAGTTGCTTCTCATGGCGTACGTGCCGCTGGAAAGGCCGGCAGCTGCATCGCTTCCCGGCGACGTACGATCGCCCCCCGCCTCCGACGACCTCGAAGCGATTCCCGTAGATCGCGAGCGGCTGAATGCCATGTGGTGTGTGTTAGTCCACTCTCCGCCACCTGTTGTTTACCGATCGGCGAGGCCGACGGAGCGAGCGTGATCATTCGGAGGATCTGCGAAGCTGCCAGGCACCGCACATTCCTGTCCAAAGATATGCCCAGAGACAGCGGGATCAAATGGCCAACCGACCCGCAACACCAACCAAGAACACGGATACTGTTGTTTCGGGCTCCGGCGCGGCCGGCATGCATGTCGCCGGCCAGTCACCACGACGCTGATTTTCTTAGCACAAGACGACAGTGTTTACCTCTGCAGTAATTCCAGTTCCTTGCTAATATGAACACATGCATGTGCATGCATATCGATGGTCCGATCGTACGCACCGAAGAGGAGATCAGTTCGAGCTCAGATCTAAGTACATGCGACCAGCTAGCCAGAGATGGATCGATCGATCGGACGACAAACCAATCACTCGTAGGTCAGCGGAACATGCGGCTGTCCAAACCATGGAGCGCTTGAAAACTACGCGTAACCGCATCTGACTGACCGAGTCCCGGCCGCGCCATAAATTGGTTAGATAGATAGATACCGCATTTGAGTGCCGATTCTGGCTAGCTAGCCCGCTCTCTGTCCATCGACCGGCTAGCGTTCTCTGCCGATGAAGCAACCAAGCCAAAAGCTGGCGGTTAGACAGTACTGTACTGTAGTACAGTACCATGTCGCCACGCGTTGCGTTGCGTTTCTGCTTCGATGCAGGCACCTCATGTGCCTCTGTTCAGCACGCCATCGATCGGGGTACAGATAGGCGTTTAATTTGCCATCCGGGGGTCGGGGTGGTTGTCCTGCAGGCCGGACCTTATCTTTTGTGTTGGGTCTGAATGGAGAAAGAGCCAGAGAAGAATGGCAAGGGCAAAACAAACCTCCCAAAGGTGTCCTGTCGAAGCATGAATTATCGTATGTGATTCTCATCCGTCGTCGGCTCCCCGTTGCTAGCGGCGTGCATGCACGTAGCTTCTGGGTTTTGCAATGCTGAACGATGGGCAAGCAAGGTTGGGTACCTATAAAAGATCTTCAGTTAGTTTGCTTTATAGATACGAGTACATCCCAAAGTACAATTACCTACAAATGGTCGACGAAGTTGGTGATTGGACATAATCTTTAAAGGCTAATGGAACTGCTATCACCGCGTACTTGCCATGATAACTTAGGCCGATCAATCCAGCTTTATCTTGACGCATACGTGGTGAGTTCAAGTACATCCCTTGTTTACACACGAGGGAGACTGGATAGTAGTACTCCCTCTACTTTTATTTAGCCCGCATATTAGCTTTGGTCAAAGTCAAGCTTTGTAAACTTTGACAAAGTTTATAAACAAAAATATTATCATGTGAAATAACAAATTAATATAATTAGATTCATTATTAAATATACTTTCACGTCATCTTCCTTTTTTATGATAAATGTTTATATTTTATTTATAAACTTCATCATACTTTACGAAGTTTGACTTTATTCAAAACTAATATACAAAGTAAAAAAAACAGAGGGAGCAACATACAGAAGTGCAGGGACTAGCTAAGCGAAAATACTAGACAGACGACACTCCATGCACGATGCATGCACGATTTACAATCAGATGGATGTGAAGCACTTTATTCCCTGATTCAATGGCTGGATGTGGAGCGTCGTTCATGCATCGTCCAAAAACGTCGTGTGTATCTCCTAGCTAAGTAGGAGTAGCTAGTGTGGTGCGTGCCTGCAATCATGAGATCCAGGGCCACGGGACATTCATGCATATTCACTCGTAGAGTGCATATATCGATGGTAATAGGGTCTAGAAATTACAACGGCGGGAATCATTGCATATTCTTTTTGCGCCCTATAATTGAGAGCAAACACGAGATGGATTTGGACCCATTATTGAAGGCACCAGCTAGCTAGCAAACACTCCCTGGCAGGAGCCACCGCCTTTATTGAGGCCTTTCTCAACCTGCACAACTCTTGGATCATCGGTTCATCGATGTCACCGTTCCACAGCCGCACATCTGACAGAAACCCCAGGAGGCTAAACCAGAACACCCGCGGCGGTCCAAAGAGCATCCCTAAGAGCAACTTTAGCAGATGTGCTAAATTCCCTACCCGCAAAGTTGTTTTACAGTTCACCCTAAATGGATTTTGCGGGCAGTTCATCCCGGCGCAGAACAGATACCACAAATTGTACCGCAAATTTAAAAGCTTCAACTTAAATAGGTTCCCGCTACATAAGATCAGTAGTCTGGAATACGCCGGAGTTCATCACACACAGAGACAAACTAAACATAAAAACCTAGCCCGATGGAGGGCCAGCGGCAGCTCACGGATTCACGTGGAGGAAGTATTCGCACGCCAAGCGGTAGGGGGTGTAGGCATCTTCATAGTGTTCATGGGCCTGATTCATAGGACGGGTTTTTTCTACTACGTTACCCAATAGTGGCATCATGAGCTGTCTATGAGTAGATGCATGTTGCGATTAGAGCACATGAGATGTGTGGGCATTGCACAAAGATTTTTCAAGTAGATGAGATTTATCACTTAATAAAATTTTGTATTAGATGAGTTCTATTGATTAATAAAATTTTGCTCGTAGATAAGATCTATTGTTAGTACATGCAATCTATTCCTTGATGTACTTATTGATTTCCTTGAATTTGTTTCTTCTTTTTTCTGATCTTGACGGTATGGTGGAGTTTTGGCACAAAGTTCTGACTATCCATGATCCTTCTACGCTTCTCACAGTATGATGGTTGTCAGAACAAAAATGTGCTTCAGTTCATTCGGTTTCACCTTAGCTAAGAAAGATGATTTTTCGCAAACTACATGACTTATAGATGTGATCTACACATGGGTCATGCGTTGAACGAAGTTTAGTATGGGGCTCACGGTTTTAGTGAGGTCTCGTGTTTCATACACCTCGCGTGTTAGTCTAGCAACTTAAATAATCATACTTGATGATTAACATAAGTAGAGACAGTTTGCACTAAAGTAGAAGACGTCCATGACATTATGGCTTGAATGAAATATTTTCTATCACACTTTTATGATGATAATAGTTACAAAAACATGTATCATCATGGATGAGGTGGGCACCTGCATCTATGACAAAAAAATTATGGCAGAAAGTGGCATTTTCATCCTGGGCGGGCTACCGATGCACCTGTATGAAGTTCTTTGGGCCTTCCATGACGCAAAAGATAATGGTAGAAGTGAGGGCAAGACTTTTTCGGAGACTTCTCCAATTTACACGACATGCGCGCGGTGGGTGGTCGGGTCCGAGCCATGAATACGTTTCTCTCTCTCTCTCTCTCGTGATTATGTGTGTGGCCAAGCCGTATGCAATGTTGTTGGAGGCCCCCTGATCTTCGTATGTGCTGCCCCTCTCGCGCAATACATAGATAGAGACCCAACCGGTAAGCCCCCCCCCCCCTCCCGGCGCGTGCATGCGCGTTGCCGTGAGTTGCGACCACCAGTTGTTGTGCGCGATACATAGAGTTGACCTAGCGGGTTGTGTGAGGAGGCCTCTCGATGTGTATAGTATCCCAGATCCAGCCGGTTGGCTCTCGATGTACAATCCCCGTTGTTGCCGTCCGATTGTATGCCTGACCCCAGCTGGTTGGAGGTCGATGAACAGGATTCCGTTGCCGCCGTAGGCAGCTGGATCATGATGAACAAGACCCCGTGGAGGCCATTACATGGTATGCCCCATCCCAGCCGGTTGGGATCAATGAAAAGGATCCCGTTGCGGTCGTACGCGGTTGGCACTAGATGTAGAGGACCCCATTGCAATCAGGAGCACAGAGTTCAGCTTGTCACAGTCGGCCTCACGTTTGAGCCAGACGACACTCGCCCAAAGCTTGACGGCCCGGTCCTCAACGCAGACGAGCTACGCACTGAGGGAACATGTACCTTAAGGCTTGGAAAAAGCTACATAGCACCTTAAGGCATGGAAAAAGGTAGATAGCAAGTATTTCTAGGGGGGGGGGGCGCAAATCCTACATATAAATAGATAAGAATTCAACCTCGTGTCAATGCCAAGAGAAAATGTACACAAAAATAATTTTATGTGTGTAGACTTATAAATATGCTTAATGGGTTCCCCTACTTATACCCTTAAGTATTTTTTAAGTTTTTTTCTTTGAAAAATGAGATTGAAACCACTGACCTCTGCACCATTGCAATATACAGTCATTTGTGTCTCTACTATCTCTCGCTATCACTTAAAAAGAATGTAAGGTTTCATGTTTCAATTTTATTCTCATCGCCCCATTTCAACCATCCACGTATGATAATCAATCCCTTTAATTTATTTACTTTTTAAACCAATTTGACTTTAATTTACATACCAAACATCTCATCAAAATATAAGGTAATCACGGGGAGAATTTGATAAATGTTTATTTACACAACCGCAATAATATGGGCAAGTAAATTACAAGCTAATGTAATAAAATATGTATATCTTGTTTAATTATTAATTAAGTACATAACCAAAGCAACCATGATCGAACCATTACAAGAATGAAATAAACACCTACGACTAGCTATTTCCAAGTTGCTTGGTTCATTCCATTACCCCTTTAATCCGGAGGGTTATGCATCATTGCGTGTGCTTCCATGCATGTGCACGACCACGCATGGAGAGGTTCTGATTGGAGGATCCATGGAATCAGAAGCGTTTGATTTAGGCCGTCGAAAGCCGCACAAGCAGGAGTTGACTAGTAGCATGACCACATGTCCACACTGGAAGGTTAGCCTTACAAGCGTCCGTTAAATATTTCTCCACTGGGGTCAAGTTTTGCGTTTCCCCTACATAATCTTGCCACTTTTGCGATATGTTGGTACGAGTAACGATATTTTCTATTCTACATTCTGAAAGCAAGCGGTTTGTGCATCAAGAAGCTCCTCGGTTTTGAGAACTTTTGCCTGCAATGGCAGTGTCATGTAGAGTAAAGATAGTGTTTAGAGCTAAGCAACTTGGGTTATGTCTCCCTTGGCGCAGGCATCTAAAAGTAGGTGTTAACAACTCAATGTATGCTTCCCTTTTTCAAGATTCAGAATCCCATAGTTTACCAGGCCCTAATCCATCGCCAGTTTCGAAAACAAAAACACTAAACTAACGGACGTGGAGTTTCTACACCCAAGATTAAATGTACATGATTAGCAATCGATATGAATATGATGACTGATTCTTATGATCTCGATTGCATGACTAGCTTCGACAATCTGTTGCTTGTTTCGATTGTCATCGCTATTATGTTATTTATGTTTTATCCACAGTTTCCCTGGATTAAACTTAATGAAGATTTTTTTTCCTAATTCTCTCTCCGGATAAAAAAACAAAATCGATGTTTTATCGATGTTTCAAAAAACTATTCTAAAAGCATTTTGGAGTGCCGATTTTGTTATTTCTCCTAGACCTGCATGAATATGATTTCCTCACCAAAATGTGCACCTAGCAAGAAAAATTGATCAATGCTTGTTGTCAAAACAATTCATATTTTTTAATCCTAAAATTACTGTTTATAAAGGAGCATTTGTGTTTTCTAAGCTGCATCATTGCCAGTAATAGTGTCACACAGTGTCCTGTTTGTGCCAAAGAGCTGCACACTTTACGACTAGGTGCCCCTCCCTTGATGGTCGTCTAGTCCAACCACCAGCACCACCATCACTGCGACCGGAACGTGCCGCGTACAGCGCGGCATCACTGAATCCGTCTGTCCAGACTCCAGACCGAGTTGGCTTCTTTACGTACAAGGAAGGAAATGCTACGGAATAGAAAGTGGCGGTCAAACACGATCGGACCGGCCCTAGGTGGACGGACGCAATCACGGCCATGCGGCGATGTCGTCCATCTTAAATGGAAATGGTGCGTGGCCTTCAGCTCATCTCACCTCACTCACCTCACCAGCAACAATGCCGTCCGTCAACTCCGTCGTAAGCTATAGAGGTAGCGCATCCGATAGATTGCAGTGGTGGCGCTGCATGCCTAGCTACAGTGTACAGTACGAATTTGGTTTTAGGACTAGTATTGTCATACTTTGCCATACATTTTGGCCAAATTTGTCTAAGATTAGTTCATCAAAATGAAAGCCACAAGTTGGCAAGTCTAAGGAAATTTTGCCACACTTTTTGTGTGTATGCCATGTAAGGCTCAAGTGTGGCTTGCCTAAGGTGTGGCTTGAACCAAACACTCATCAAAGTTGATCAAATTTGTCTAACCTTAGATGTGGCAATCTTTGACAAAGTTAGTCACAAACCAAACAGCCTCAAAATAGCATTTGAAAAGTGCAGGGCCGGCCAGATAGATATACTCAGATCCGTATATGCCTGATGATACAGTTTGGACTTTGGAGCGAGGCAGCACCATCCATCGACACAAACTCTGCACTTTGACGAAATGTTTCTTTCTCATGTTGCAGCCAAAACTGATTGCACTCAGCTACCATTCATGATGTTGAGCGCGCGGTTGGCTAACAGTTCGTCGTCAAAGAGTATGGTCGTATTAACATTCGCCTAACACGGTGCCTATCCAAACCTGACAGCCATAGCTGTTACCCAAGCCGCTCGGAGTGCACCTTTTTTTTTTTTAGATGAGATGCGGAGTGCACTTTTTATCACATTGGCATCTTGCAAAATCTTGTCACGTGCTTTTAGACAATCACTCAGAACGGCCCTACCGCTCTACAGTTACAGGACTGGATAGCGCGTCTAATCCAGAATGCCAACCCATACATGACCACGAGAGAATTCCTTATTTGACCCTCTCTTAAAGTTTGATTCCCTATTTAGCCCAAAATAAAATTTTCTACCCTACTTGTCACCTAAAGTAATTTATGTTCCTTATACGGCACTTCCGTCCATTTTAGACACTAACGGTGTTAAGTCTGAAGTGAAAAGACCATATTGTCCTTGGTGCATTGTGTAACTATCGTGAATGTAATAATAAAAAGAAAAAATCCACTCATGTTTTATGGATGTTCAACGGGTGTTGTGCATGTATATGCATAGCTAGTTTTTTTCTTTGCGGGTAAACTTGCATAGCTAGTTAGGCATCTCCAGCCCGTCCTCAGAAAGGCCTCCCCAGGCGACTTTTTCGCGCCGGCGCCAAAAAAAAGGCCCAGTCGCGCCCCCAGGAGCCCGATTTTCGCCGGCCTGGACCGAAAACAGCGCCGGCGGACCCAGGCCGAACCCGGCATGCTGGCGCCGGGGCGAACTGTTTTGGCGCGAAACAGCCACGGGCCCGGCGCGTCAGCGACACGGCGCTTGTCTTCCTCCAACGGCCTCGGTTCCCGCGGGGAATCAATGCCAAGGCTGCCGCCGGTCAGCCTTGCCATTGATTCCTCACGGGCGGCGCGTCACGGGACGGCGCGCCGACGCCTCCCCTCCCTCGCGCGCGTACACACGGATGCGGCGCGGCTATATAGCCGGTGGCCTGCACTCGCCT
>NC_041384.1:568241340-568255321 GCF_002162155.2 Triticum dicoccoides | reverse complement strand
CTCTCTACCTCTCCCGAGCCCGTCGCCATGGCGGAACGCTTCCCCGGAGACGAGGCGGCGGCCAACGGCTTCGGCCGCCGTTCGCTCCGCGAACAGGAGTCCTGACTCCTGTTCCAGGCGAACATCCCGGCGCCGCCGGACATGCGCGCTGGGCCGACAGGGTGGAGGCTCAGCGCCAGGGGAGTGCCCATTCCCCCGTTGCCCGACGCCGTGGCAAAGCCGAAGTACTTCGCCGAAGAAGTCGAGGTCGTGCGCGCCTCCCTCACCGACGCCCAACTCTCCCTCCCCCAGTACGCCGCCGACAACCACGCGGCTGTTGGGGAACGTAGCAGAAATTCAAAAAATTTCCTACGTGTCACCAAGATCTATCTATGGAGAGACCAGCAACGAGTAGAAGGAGAGTGCATCTACATACCCTTGTAGATCGCTAAGCGGAAGCGTTCAAGTGAACGGGGTTGATGGAGTCGTACTCGTCGTGATTCAGATCACCGATGATCAAGTGCCGAACGGACGGCACCTCCGCGTTCAACACACGTACAGCCCGGTGACGTCTCCCACGCCTTGATCCAGCAAGGAGAGAGGGAGAGGTTGAGGAAGACTCCATCCAGCAGCAGCACAACGGCATGGTGGTGGTGGAGGAGCGTGGCAATCCTGCAGGGCTTCGCCAAGCACCTACGGGAGAGGAGGAGGTGTCACGGGAGGGAGGGAGGCGCCCAGGGCTCAGGTATGGATGCCCTCCCTCCCCTCCACTATATATAGGGGCAGGGGAGAAGGGGGAGGCGCAGCCTTGCCCCCTACTCCAAGAAAAGGGGTGCGGCCAAGAGGGGGGGAGGAGTCCATCCTCCCCAAGGCACCTCGGAGCTGCCTTCCCCCTCGAGGACTCTTCCCTCTAGGGTTCCCTAGGCGCATGGGCCTCTAGGGGCTGGTGCCCTTGGCCCATGTAGGCCAAGGCGCACCCCCTTCAGCCCATGTGGCCCCCCGGGGCAGGTGGCCCCACCCGGTGGGCCCCCGGGACCCTTCCGGTGGTCCCGGTACAATACTGATGACCCCGAAACTTGTCCCGATGGCCGAAACAAGACTTCCTATATATAAATCTTTACCTCCGGACCATTCCGGAACTCCTCGTGACGTCCGGGATCTCATCCGGGACTCCGAACAACATTCGGTTACCACATACAAGCTTCCTTTATAACCCTAGCGTCATCGAACCTTAAGTGTGTAGACCCTACGGGTTCGGGAGACATGTAGACATGACCGAGACGTTCTCCGGTCAATAACCAACAGCGGGATCTGGATACCCATGTTGGCTCCCACATGTTCCACGATGATCTCATCGGATGAACCACGATGTCAAGGACTCAATCGATCCCGTATTCAATTCCCTTTGTCTATCGGTATTTTACTTGCCCGAGATTCGATCGTCGGTATACCGATACCTTGTTCAATCTCGTTACCGGCAAGTCACTTTACTTGTTCCGTAACACATCATCCCGTGATCAACTCCTTGGTCACATTGCGCATATGATGATGTCCTACCGAGTGGGCCCAGAGATACCTCTCCGTTTACACGGAGTGACAAATCCCAGTCTCGATCCGCATAAAACAATAGATACTTTCGGAGATACCTGTAGTGCACCTTTATAGTCACCCAGTTACGTTGTGACGTTTGATACACCCAAGGCACTCCTACGGTATCCAGGAGTTACACGATCTCATGGTCAAAGGAAGAGATACTTGACATTGGCAAAGCTCTAACAAACGATGTACACGATCTTTGTGCTATGCTTAGGATTGGGTCTTGTCCATCACATCATTCTCCTAATGATGTGATCCCGTTATCAACGACATCCAATGTCCATAGCCAGGAAACCATGACTATCTGTTGATCACAACGAGCTAGTCAACTAGAGGCTCACTAGGGACATATTGTGGTCTTATGTATTCACACGTGTATTACGATTTCCGGATAATACAGTTATAGCATGAATAAAAGACAATTATCATGAACAAGGAAATATAATAATAATACTTTTATTATTGCCTCTAGGGCATATTTCCAACAGTCTCCCACTTGCACTAGAGTCAATAATCTAGTTCACATCGCTATGTGATTAACACTCACAGGTCACATCGCCATGTGACTAATACCCAAGAGTTTACTAGAGTCAGTAGTCTAGTTCACATCACTATGTGATTAACAATCAATGAGTTTTATGTTTGATCATGTTGCTTGTGAGAGAGGTTTTAGTCAAAGGGTCTGAACCTTTCAGATCCGTGTGTGCTTTACAAATCTCTATGTCATCTCCTAGATGCAGCTACCACGCTCTATTTGGAGCTATTCCAAACAACTGTTCTACTTGGAGCTATTCTAAATTATTGCTCCATTATATGTATCCGGTCTCTCTACTCAGAGCTATCCGGATAGGTGTCAAGCTTGCATCGTCGTAACCTTTACGACGAACTCTTTTACCACCTCCATAATCGAGAAAATTCCTTAGTCCACTAGTTACTAAGGATAACTTTGACCGCTGTCCTGTGAGCCATTCTTGGATCACTCTTGTACCCCTTGACTGACTCATGGCAAGGCACACTTCAGGTGCTGTACACAGCATAACATACTGAAGAGCCTACGTCTTTAGCATAGGGGACGACCTTCGTCCTTTCTCTCTATTCTGTCGTGGTCGAGCTTTAAGTCTTAACTTCGTACCTTACAACTCAGGCAAGAACTCCTTCTTTGACTGGTCCATCTTGAACACCTTCAAGATCATGTCAAGGTATGTGCTCATTTGAAAGTACTATTAAGCGTTTTGATCTATCCTTATAGATCTTGATGCTCAATGTTCAAGTAGCTTAATCCAGGCTTTCCATTGAAAAACGCTTTCAAAATAACCCTATATGCTTTCTAGAAATTCTACATCATTTCTGATTATCTCATCAGAAATTCTATAGTGCTCCCACTCACTTCTTTGGAAATACAAGTTTCTCATAAACTTTGTATAAATCCAAAATCTTTGATCATCTCATCAAAGCGTACATTCCAACTCCGAGATGCTTACTCCAGTCCTTAGAAGGATCGCTGGAGCTAGCATACCTTTTAGCATCCTTAGGATCGACAAAACTTTTCTGATTGTATTGCATACAACCTTTCCTTACGAAAACTAGTAAGGAAACTTGTCTTGACATCCATCTGCCAGATTTCATAAATGCAGCTAATGCTAACATGATTCCGACGGACTTTAAGCATCGCTATGGATGAGAAAAATCTCATCGTAGTCAACTCCTTGAACTTGTGAAAAACTTTTCGCCACAAGTCGAGCTTCATGGACGGTGACATTACCATCCACGACCGTCTTCTTCTTAAAGATCCATTTATCTTAATGGCTTGCCGATCATCGGGCAAGTCCACCAAAGTCCATGGATCCGTTCTCGGATTTTATGGCCTCGAGCCATTTATCGGAATCTGGGCCCACCATCGCTTCTCCATAGTTCGTAGGTTCATTGTTGTCCAGCAACATGACTTCCAAGACAGGATTACGTACCATTCTGAAGTAGTACGCATCCTTGTCATCCCACGAGGTTTGGTAGTGACTTGATCCGAAGTTTCATGATCAATATCATAAGCTTCCACTTCAATTGGTGTAGGTGCCACAGGAACAACTCCCTGTGCCCTGTCATACACTAGTTGAAGAGACGGTTCAATAACCTTATCAAGTCTCCACCATCCTCCCACTCAACTCTTTCGAGAGAAACTTTTCCTCGAGAAAGGACCCGATTCTAGAAACAATCCATATTGCTTTCGGATCTGAATTAGGAGGTATACCCAACTGTTTTGGGTGTCCTATGAAGATGCATTTTATCCGCTTTGGGTTCGAGCTTAATCCTGAAACTTTTTCACATAAGCGTCGCAGCCCCAAACTTTTAAGAAACGACAACTTAGGTTTCTCTAAACCATAATTCATACGGTGTCATCTCAACGGAATTACGTGGTGCCCTATTTAAAGTGAATGTGGTTGTCTCTAATGCCTAACCCATGAATGATAGTGGTAATTCGATAAGAGACATCATGGTACGCACCATATCCAATAGGGTGCAACTATGATGTTCGGACACACCATCACACTATGGTGTTCCAGGCGGTATTAATTATGAAACAATTTCCACAATGTCTTAATTGTGTGCCAAAACTCGTAACTCAGATATTCATCTCTATGATCGTATCATAGACATTTTATCCTCTTGTCACAATGATCTTCTACTTCACTCTGAAATTACTTGAACCATTCAATAATTCAGAGTTGTGTTTCATCAAGTAAATATTCTCAACATCTACTCGAATCATCTGTGAAGTAAGAACATAACGATATTCACTTCATGCCTCAGCATTTATTGGACTGCACACATCAAAATGTGTTACTTCCAACAAGTTGCTATCTTGTTCCATCTTATTGAAACCGAGGCTTTTCAGTCATCTTGCCTATGTGGTATGATTTGCATATCTCAAGTGATTCAAAATCAAGTGAGTTCAAACGGTCCATTTGCATGGAGTTTCTTCATGCATATATACCAATAGACATGGTTCGCATGTCTCAAACTTTTCAAAAATGAGTGAGTCCAAAGATCCATCAACATGGAGCTTCTTCATGCGTTTTATACCATTATGACTTACATGGCAGTGCCACAAGTAAGTGGTACTATCATTACTATCTTATATCTTTTGGCATGAAAATGTGTATCCCTACGATCAAAATTCAATAAACCATTCCTTTAGGTGCAAGAGCACTTATTCAGGTTTAATACTAATCTTGATGGTAGAGGGAGCGTGCGATGTTAGATCACATCAAACTTGGAAACACTTCCAACACGTATCGTCAGCTCACCTTTAGCTAGTCTCCGTTTTACTCCGTAGCTTTTATTTCGAGTTACTAACACTTAGCAACCGAACCGGTATCTAATACCCTGGTGCTACTAGGAGTACTAGTAAAGTACACATTAACATAATGTATATCCAATATACTTTTATCGACCTTGCCAGCCTTCTCATCTACCAAGTATCTAGGGTAATTCTGCTCCAGTGGTTGTTCCCCTTATTATAGAAGCACTTAGTCTCGGGTTTGGGTTCAACCTCGGGTTTCTTCATTGGTGCAGCAGCTGATTTGCCGTTTCATGAAGTATCCCTTCTTTCCCTTGCCCTTCTTGAAACTAGTGGTTTCATCAACCATCAACAATTGATGCTCCTTCTTGATTTCTACTTTCGCGGTGTCAAACATCGTGAATACCTCAAGGATCATCTTATTTATCCCTGATATGTTATAGTTCATCACGAAGCTCTAGCAGCTCGGTGGCAATGACTTTGGGGAAACTATCACTCTTTCATCTGGAAGATCAACTCCCACTTGATTCAAGTGATTGTTGCACTCAGACAATCTGAGCACAAGCTCAACGATTGAGCTTTTCTCCTTTAGTTTGCAGGCTAAGAAAATCGTCGGAGGTCTTATACCTCTTGACGTGGGCACGAGCCTGAAATCTCAATTTCAGCCCTCGAAACATCTCATATGTTCCGTGACGTTTTGAAAACGTCTTTGGTGCCTCTACTTAAACCATTTAACTGAACTATCACGTAGTTATCAAAACGTGTATGTTCGATGTTCGAAACATCCACAAACGATGTTTGGGGTTCAGCACACTAAGTGGTGCATTAAGGACATAAGCTTTCTACTGATCGCATAATCGCTACTGTCAACTTTCAACTATATTTTCTCTAGGAACATATCTAAAACAGTAGAACTAAAGCGCGAGCTACGACATAATTTGCAAAAGGTCTTTTGACTATGTTTAGGATAATTAAGTTCATCTTATGAACTCCCACTCAGATAGACATCCCTCTGGTCATCTAAGTGATCACATGATCCGAGTCAACTAGGCCGTGTCCGATCATCACGTGAGACGGACTAGTCATCATCGGTGAACATCTTCATGTTGATCGTATCTACTATACGACTCATGCTCGACCTTTCGGTCTCCGTGTTCCGAGGCCATGTCTGCACATGCTAGGCTCGTCAAGTTAACCCTAAGTGTTTTCGCTGTGTAAAACTGTCTTACACCCGTTGTATGTGAACGTAAGAATCCATCACACCCGATCATCACGTGGTTCTTAGAAGCGACGAACTGTAGCAACGGTGCACAGTTAGGGGAGAACACTTCTTGAAATTGTTGTAAGGGATCATCTTATTTACTACCGTCGTTCTAAGCAAACAAGATGCATAAACATGATAAACATCACATGCAATCAAATAGAGTAGTGACATGATATGGCCAATATCATATAGCTCCTTTGATCTTCATCTTCGGGGCTCCATGATCATCTTGTCACCGGCATGACACCATGATCTCCATCATCATGATCTCCATCATCGTGTCTTCATGAAGTTGTCACGCCAACGACTACTTCTACTTCTATGACTAACGCGCTTAGCAATAAAGTAAAGTAGTTTACATGGCGTTCTTCAATGACACGCAGGTCATACAAAAAATAAAGACAACTCCTATGGCTCCTGCCGGTTGTCATACTCATCGACATGCAAGTCGTGAATCCTATTACAAGAACATGATTAATCTCATACATCACATATCATTCATCACATTCTTCTTGGCCATATCACATCACATAGCATACCCTGCAAAAACAAGTTAGACGTCCTCTAATTGTTGTTTGCATGTTTTACGTGGCTGCTATGGGTTTCTAGCAAGAACGTTTCTTACCTACGCAAGACCACAACGTGATATGCCAATTGCTATTTACCCTTCATAAGGACCCTTTTCATCGAATCCGTTCCGACTAAAGTGGGAGAGACTGGCACCCGCTAGCCACCTTATGCACCAAGTGCATGTCAATCGGTGGAACCTGTCTCACGTAAGAGTACGTGTAAGGTCGGTCCGGGCCGCTTCATCCCACAATACCGTCGAAACAAGATTGGACTAGTAACGATAAGCATATTGAACAACATCAACGCCCACAACTACTTTGTGTTCTACTCGTGCAAAGAATCTACGCAATAGATCTAGCTCATGATGCCACTGTTGGGGAACGTAGCAGAAATTCAAAAATTTTCCTACGTGTCACCAAGATCTATCTATGGAGAGACCAGCAACGAGTAGAAGGAGAGTGCATCTACATACCCTTGTAGATCGCTAAGCGGAAGCGTTCAAGTGAACGGGGTTGATGGAGTCGTACTCGTCGTGATTCAGATCACCGATGATCAAGTGCCGAACGGACGGCACCTCCGCGTTCAACACACGTACAGCCCGGTGACGTCTCCCACGCCTTGATCCAGCAAGGAGAGAGGGAGAGGTTGAGGAAGACTCCATCCAGCAGCAGCACAACGGCATGGTGATGGTGGAGGAGCGTGGCAATCCTGCAGGGCTTCGCCAAGCACCTACGGGAGAGGAGGAGGTGTCACGGGAGGGAGGGAGGCGCCCAGGGCTCAGGTATGGATGCCCTCCCTCCCCTCCACTATATATAGGGGCAGGGGAGAAGGGGGAGGCGCAGCCTTGCCCCCTACTCCAAGAAAAGGGGTGCGGCCAAGAGGGGGGGAGGAGTCCATCCTCCCCAAGGCACCTCGGAGGTGCCTTCCCCCTCGAGGACTCTTCCCTCTAGGGTTCCCTAGGCGCATGGGCCTCTAGGGGCTGGTGCCCTTGGCCCATGTAGGCCAAGGCGCACCCCCTTCAGCCCATGTGGCCCCCCGGGGCAGGTGGCCCCACCCGGTGGGCCCCCGGGACCCTTCCGGTGGTCCCGGTACAATACTGATGACCCCGAAACTTGTCCCGATGGCCGAAACAAGACTTCCTATATATAAATCTTTACCTCCGGACCATTCCGGAACTCCTCATGACGTCCGGGATCTCATCCGGGACTCCGAACAACATTCGGTTACCACATACAAGCTTCCTTTATAACCCTAGCGTCATCGAACCTTAAGTGTGTAGACCCTACGGGTTCGGGAGACATGTAGACATGACCGAGACGTTCTCCGGTCAATAACCAACAGCGGGATCTGGATACCCATGTTGGCTCCCACATGTTCCACGATGATCTCATCGGATGAACCACGATGTCAAGGACTCAATCGATCCCGTATTCAATTCCCTTTGTCTATCGGTATTTTACTTGCCCGAGATTCGATCGTCGGTATACCGATACCTTGTTCAATCTCGTTACCGGCAAGTCACTTTACTCGTTCCGTAACACATCATCCCGTGATCAACTCCTTGGTCACATTGCGCATATGATGATGTCCTACCGAGTGGGCCCAGAGATACCTCTCCGTTTACACGGAGTGACAAATCCCAGTCTCGATCCGCATAAAACAATAGATACTTTCGGAGATACCTGTAGTGCACCTTTATAGTCACCCAGTTACGTTGTGACGTTTGATACACCCAAGGCACTCCTACGGTATCCAGGAGTTACACGATCTCATGGTCAAAGGAAGAGATACTTGACATTGGCAAAGCTCTAACAAACGAACTACACGATCTTTGTGCTATGCTTAGGATTGGGTCTTGTCCATCACATCATTCTCCTAATGATGTGATCCCGTTATCAACGACATCCAATGTCCATAGCCAGGAAACCATGACTATCTGTTGATCACAACGAGCTAGTCAACTAGAGGCTCACTAGGGACATATTGTGGTCTTATGTATTCACACGTGTATTACGATTTCCGGATAATACAGTTATAGCATGAATAAAAAACAATTATCATGAACAAGGAAATATAATAATAATACTTTTATTATTGCCTCTAGGGCATATTTCCAACAGCGGCTTGGGCGGCGTATTTCGAGCACCGCCAGCAGCAGCGCTTGGCGTCCATCAACGGCGCGCCGGTGGTTGTTGGCCGGCAGAACAGCGAGGGGCGCCACCTGTGGTGGGGCGTTCCCGGCCGCACACTCGAGGGCGTGCTGACGTACCTCGAGGGCGGCAACGACCCGCGTTGGCGTACCCGGCGAGGGCGGCCGCCCCGGCGCAGTACCGACGTGCCGGGCCATGGGCGCCAAGGAGGTTCGGGTCCTCCTCCTCTTCTTCCTCCTCCCGATTTTCATCGCACTCCTCCGGCACTCCGGCCCTGCTCGGCGTCAAGGCCGAGCCCGCGGCGGAGACGCTGCTCGGCCGGCGCACTCGGAGCGCCGGCATCGTCATCAACGAGGGCGGCCGGCGTGCCTACTCGTCGGCTCCTCCTCCCCGTTTCGTCAAGCCAAAGACGGAGCCGGGGCTCGCGCCGGTGAAGAAGGAGCCGGCCGCGCCGGTGACGACGAAGCTCGACGACGACGACGTGGCCCTGGAATGGGCGCGCAGGGACTCCATAGCGATGGAGAAGGAGCGCCTGGAGAAGGCGAAGGAGCGCCAGTGTGCCGCCCTGCTTCGCTTCGCGGAGCGTCGACGCGGCCGCGACGAAGGCGGAGTCGTCGTCATCTGCGACAGCGACGACGACGACGACGACGATGCGCCGCCACCAGTCCGCCATGGCGCCGCCGGGCAGGGGTCCAGCAGGGGCGCCCGCGTCAAGGAGGAGAAGGCCGACGACGACGATGGCGGCGACGGCGGCGACTTCAGCCAATTTTTCCTTAAGATTAGTTTATTATGTATATGTGCTATGTAATGAAAATCCGCGAACTTCGCCGAAATGTGCCGAAATTTATCGTGTATGGCCGAAATTTATCGTGTTTGGCCGAATTTTATCGTGTTTAAGCCGAACTTCACCGAACTTCCTTTATTTTAACACGTGCCTGGGACGGCCCTGGGGCCGGCGGCTGGGGACCAACTCGCCTCCAGGCCCAATTTTTGTACCAGCTCACCCCCAAACGGCGATTTTAGGCGTCCCCTGGGAGGCCAGCGCCTGAAGATGCCCTTAGTCGGCAATACCGATCAATCAGCGGCTGGTAGTTTATAATATATGTACATACATAGCATAACTAGCCTAGCCTCAAGATCGATCCAGCAGGCTGCTAGCTTCGGTAGCTAGCTTGCTACGTGTGTGCGTGTTGTCTCCTAGAAGAATCGATCAAGCACGGCTTGTGTATTTACACATTTCGCCGGAATCTCAACAGACCACTAAGGCCATGGGACATGCACGCACACACCCGCACGCACCATGGTGACCACGGGCGTACACACGTCATCGCGGCCTCAACGCTGCGGGCCATCCACTATGCAGCCGCACTCTCACGTGATTAACTAACCAAAATATTGAAGCATACATATACAATATGCACAGTATTAGTTGAACATCCCTAAAACATGGATGAGCTGATTGCTTTTTTACTACATCCAGAATGGTTACACAATACATTAGGGGCAAAACGGTCTTTTCACCTCACATTTAACACCGCTAGTGTCTAAAATGGACGGAAGTGTCATATAAGGAACAAAAATTACTTTAGGTGTCAAATAGAGAAGAAAATTTATTTTGGACCAAATAAGAAACCAAACTTTAAAAAAGGGCCAAATAAGGAATTCTCTCCATGACCAGCTTTGACCCGCGATTAATGTTGACCACATATGAATTAAGGAGATACACTCACACTCACACTCATCATCAGCATATAGATATGTGTGAATACTCCAATCAGTATATAGAAAATATATATCATTAATACGTACAACAGATGATCTGGAGTGGGATCGCGTGTCGCAGTACCGACAATGAATGCACGGATGCTGCACGAAATTAAACCCCACAGACCACAGTGCAGAAAGAGCATTAGCGATCTGATCCCGGTTGGCTCCATACACAAGCAAACAAAACATCATATCGCACTCATTGCGAGCGAACCATCGGTGTCACGACCGATTAGCACGTACAATAGCTCAGTACGTACAGTACGTACTAGTATATATACGTGCTTTCCGGAGCGGATACCATGCCAATAATGTCGGCTGGCAAGACAAACCCGCGGGCGCGCGCGCCTCGCCGAAAGTACACCACGTACGCATCAATGCAGTCTACAGGGAGGGAGAAGCAGGCTCGCCCGTCGCCGGCCGGCCGCTTTCGCGCCGGTGCGGGGTCCCGGCCCGTAGGTAGCCCGCCAAACTCCTACTGCCGCGGCCGTTCACCGTGCCGCGCTCGCGCTCCGGTCCCCGCCACGGCATTCACTCCCCGACGCGGACTCGTCAGAGTCCCGCGCGCGGCGCGTCCCATCGTGCCGGTCCGGTTCGCCGCTGCGGTCCAGCGTCTACCAAGGCTACAAGAAGAATGTGGTTAAACGTACTCCCAGTGCGGTCCCTTCCCTTCCGGTCGACGACGCCTCGGATATCTGGCGTGCACGCACGGTGCGATCACAGCCTCAGGCCCTCGCCCGCCGGTCGTGTCCGTCGCCATGCCACCGCCGGCCGGGATGGGGACGGCTGAGGAATTAAGGCAGCAGGCAGGTTGCATGCTTCGTGTCGCGTCCTTGTCCCGCCAGTGGACCTGACGCGAGGACCATTCCCGGGAGGGCGACCCCGGCACGTTTCGTCGGCGTCGCGGAGCATGGCCGTGCCCCGGCCCGTCCGGACCGGCCGCAGACAAGGTCGGCGTCGCTCGTGTGGGGCGATGGAGAAAAGGCAGCGTTGGTGCGTGCGTGCGCTGCACCGGTAGGAGTATCCTTTTGACGTGACGCCATCAATGCCCGGCTCAACATGCTAATTGCTGTTTACGTGGGCATGCAAATCAAACCGCGTCTGCTACGGACGCTGCGGTTATGCTCGTGTCGCGGCCGTTTCGGGCCATCTGCCGACACAGCTCGCAGGGTGGGCACGCAACTTATGATGATGCCGCTAGTTAATTAGGGCCGAACTGTCGAGCTTCACATTAATTGGTTCGGTGGAAGTGCAAATGCGTGCGTGCACGTATGTCTTCATGCCATCCGACCATGCATATGCATGCACTGGAATCTGATGCATCGTAGAGTACGTGCATACGCGCATGCCTCGTATATATACCTGATGAATACTATCTTCAAATATCAGTTTTGGTGTGGCAGTGGAAAGAAATGTCTGTCATGCATGCATGATTGTTCCCAAAAGAACAGGAGGCGGAGTGCAGCTGCAACGTCTAGATCGTGCAAGACTTTTCGTCTCCCTGTCAATGGCGCACTTGAGAACGGAAACAGCTCAACTGTACACCGGTAACACCGGCACTGAAGAACAGGACATACTATATCGCTTAGAGCACTGGCTGACTGACTGACACTAGCTCTACTATTGCTTAGGGCATATCGAGAAAAAGGTTGTCCGGATCGATACAGTAGTCGCCAAGGTGTACATGATTGACTTGTTTTTTTTCTTTTCTTTTCTGATTGTAATCGAAATATCGTTCATAATCCGACCTGTTCAGTTTCAGTGTTCACACCACCTCGATCACATGCATAAATGTCCCTCTAATGCAAGCGCATATCGCATGCATGCCTTGTCAAGCTAAGGAGTATATGCTGAGCAGTAATTTTTTTTTAATATAATAGTGAGTTCTTTGTGGTGACTACTCTAGCGGTTTCGGAGTACTAGGTGAATGGTGTACTACGTAGTAATTATGCTTTGCCATGCAGATAACCAAATATCCACAGAGAACGAAACAAGTACAGCCCGCGGGAAAATGATGCCCCTGTGGTGTCATGACGCATCTCGGCAACGAGCCAGCTTTTGTACAGCAACCAGCTATTGCTACGGCACCTTGGCCACATGTCCGAACATGAAATATCACGCGGAGACGATGCAATGTTATGGTGGCGATGGCATCTTGACTTTAGCCTGGGTGCTTGAAGTCATGGTCATGGCATGTCTGCATGCACGAGCAGAAAAGGATGGTGCATACTTAAAGCTGTGTCGGGGTGATCGATCTCAACCCTCGCAATTAGTCCAACGCTTGGACCATATAGTATGTCGAGTATGAAATAAGCAACGGTACATGGCGCAAGCCCTTATTTTTCCTTCGTTACTGTTAAGTCGGTGCATTTCCTTTTTCAACTGGACACGCCTCATTTATGCTAATTGCTTAACCAAAATACAAAGTTCTTTTTAAAAAAAAACTTCTGATCTATTTTTTTAATCATGGCAGTATAACGAACACCAGAAATAATAAAAATTACATCCAAATCAGCGATGACTACAAACACTGAAGCGAGCAGAAGGCGCGCCGCCGTCATCGTCCCTCCCTCGCCGGAGCTAGACACAACTTGTTGTAGTAGACAATCGGGAAGTCATCGTGCTAAAGCCCCATGGGACCAGCGCATCAGAACAACAACCGCAGGCGATGAAGAATAGCGTAGATCGAAAAGGTCCAACCCAAAGACACATGAACATAGATGAACAACAACCAGATTCGAACAAATCCACCTAGGATAGATCCGCCGAAGACACACCTCCACACACCCACCAACGATATTAGATGCACCACCGAAACGAGGGCTAGGTGGGAAGACCTTTATTCTATCTCCAGTCTTCAGGGAGCCGCCGCCGTCTCGCCTTCCTAAGCAGGACACAAACCCTAACAAAACTCAAAAAAACGACTAGCAACGGAGCCCTCTTGCCTGTCCTTGTCAGGATCCACCACGCCCCCATGGCCCTAGGGCCACCGGAGACGAGGCGGACCTGTGGTGGTGCCGGCAAGAGGCATGAACCCTAGCCTTTTTTGGAGGAGGAGAAAAAAAATGCATAAGGGGATGGGAAAGGGAGACCAATGGCACTAGTAGAGAACCCGCAGCAGGTGATCACCACTTGTTACGGGGCAAAAATCTACCACCACCATGTGTTAATCTTTTCCTATTTCCATGGTTCTCAAAATAAAAGCAAAAAAAATCTACCACCATAAAAGCCACACTACAGAACATGATCAAGTGTCACACAACCACACAAAATGACCACCAGCATAAAAGCATCTATAACCGGACTTCCTATTTCATCCCCAATGGTCTGAAACATTCACCCAATCAATTATCGGTTAAA
>NC_041384.1:568218216-568241042 GCF_002162155.2 Triticum dicoccoides | reverse complement strand
CAATTTCCTCCCTAAATGTCCAAACTAACCGGCGTACCTCAAATTGAGAACAAATCTAAGGGCAATATGAGGAGTTGCAAATATGTCTGGACATGCCCAGGTAGTGTTCCACGTCAGGTCAGCTACAGCCAACAAACGACCCCAACTGCAGCCACTGCACCAAAAGTAAATAACCTGCTAATAGTCAGTAACATTCCTTCTTCATTTTACAGTAGACGAACACTGTAGAATCGTGACTTCTCTTTTCTAAGTTAGAGGATCCGGCTCCCCACATACAGGGCGTCGTCGGCTCGGTGATGTGCATGCACACAACATGTTCGATGAAATGTTGCATGCAGATAAAGAAAGTGGGGCTTGAGAGGGAGGGTTGTGGTTGTTTTGCACAGTGAAAGTGGGGATGAAAACGGACATGTCCGAACACTGTATGGGGTTTGGAAACTAGGGTTTTGCCTCATTTTTCTTTAGTAATATGAACAACTCTCTTCTTCTTATTGAACGCAAATTTTGGCTCGTTTCCAAAAACAAAATATCAAGCATTCAGCAGCCAAGTTAAACAAGAAAGAGGGAGGACTGCCCTGCCTCACACCTTTATTAGCACTTTCAAAAAAATAGTCGTTTCGTCCCATAATATAAAAACCTTTTTGACACTAGCATACTCTAACACTACCCATATATTTGAAATGCATTTTGTATAAAATTATACCACATAATAACCTTGAGAAAGCATCCACGGGCAAATGTAGAAAATGGCCAATACGCCACCATCAAAGAAAAGGAGGCACAAAAGGTGTCATGCGCATAAAGAACAGGTCCTTTAAGAGACGTGACCTCTGCATGGCACGCTGGAGCACCGGTGCGCCCAAGCATCTGCTGCCCGCCGGCCGGGTAGCTACATGCAGGAGCACCGAGAGTGCGCCGTGCGTAGCAGCACATTGTCGTTTCAACTTTACGGTCACGTCGACAGAAGTCGACGGACGGACAGAGAAAGGCGGCATGCATGAGATACGGATAAGTCTTGCCTCCCAAACACCAAATAAAGCTACGTACGACTAAAATATGCGTAGCTGCTAGCTATAGCCCAGACACCAAGGAGGATATGATGCGAGTTAGAACAGGACATGCAATGAGCGTACTGTGGCGGTACGTGCGTAGGCTCGCTTTCTTGGCGGAGGACACGGGCTTATGGCCGAGCGTGTGTCGTCGCCATCAGTCAATCACGGTTTTGTTGGTGGTTTCAGTGATCCATATTATGTGCGGCATATGCATGCATGCCTCCACGTTTTGGGAGGGGATATGACGACGGGGCGATTGATCGTGGATAGATAGAAAGTTTAAAAGTAGAGTAGCTTTTCCAGGGACATACCTAGTGAATTTGGAAGTTTCTAAAAGTTTGAAAAATAAGTCCCGTGCAAACTCATCAGAGTGTCCTAGCTGTTTCAAACGGTTCTCGCATCGAAATAAGATTTTTTTTTTGAAAGATTTGGGTTCGGCCGGCTTCGTTGATTTCGAAGAAAGCAAGCGGGAATACAGTGGGGATCAAGTAATCAGGAAGCACGAACAAGCGTGCAAACGGATAAAAAGGGAGAGAAAAGAAAAACCGGGCGTGCATCATGGTTATCTCGCGATCCTTTCCGCCAAACGTTGGCTCGAGGCATATATCGCCGGCTAATCTCCATTGCTCCAGGTTGTATCTGACAGTGTGGATCACATCATCCACCTTTAGTATCTTGGGATTGAAGACACAAGCATTCCTTTCCTTTCATATTTCCCGGCAAATCATCATCAACATTGCTCTGTGCCCCTTCTTGAAAATTGTCGGGGTCTTGTTGATCATCTCCTAGCAGTGTTGGATGGAGTTGTCTATTGATGTAGTGGAGGAGTTCATAGGTGCACATCCTGTCCAAGTTCATGCCTTCTGCCATACTGGCCGCGAGAACGGACATCTCCACATTAGGTGTGATGATGTTTCCAGGTTTCTCAAGCAAAGGGGGCAAAAGTAACAGTTTGGCCATCCCCTCCGCTGGAGCCGATTATTGCACCACAGCCTGTTATGATGCATTAACCAGGCAAAAAATTTGACACTGCCAAGGGCCCATGATTTCTAGATTACCTCTTTGTGGATAGAGGGGGGGGGGTGCGAGGAGTTGGTGCTTGTAAGCGAAGCTCGCTGAGTATGTGTCCCCTTGCCCATGGTCCAAGTTATTCCTTCAGCGACTTGATCATTGAGAGTAACGTCTGATCTCTGCACTTGATGCCATAACTGGAGGAAAGCTATGATGTCTATGTTGTCGTGACGTGGATCTAGAACCCATTGATCGTCATTGAGCGCATCGGCCACCATTCTGTTTTTCCAGCGTGGGTGGTTAAAGAGGGTGGGAAGGCGTCACATAGCGGTGCTGCGCCTAGCCACCAGCTCTTCCAGAAACTTGTCGTTCGGCCATCCCCAATGATCACCATTGTTGCCCTTGCGAACAGATCTTGATCTCGATCGTCACAGGGAAGTGTGAAATACATCCATGGCCTCATCGACTGCTGCCATGCCTTCCAGCACTATCTCAGGTGGAAGGCAGAGCTGGATCTCTCAGGATCCAGTATGTTGAGCCCCCTGGTCAGCTGGCGAACAGACCTTTCGCTGAGCAATCTTGCATTTTCCACCTGTCAGAGCATCCTACCGCGCCCAAAGGAAGCGTCGTCTTGCTTTGTCAACCTCCTTGAGGATCTTCTTTGGAACTTTCAGCAAGGTTAGCACGAAGGTGGGCAGTGCAGACAGCACACAACACACAGCTCACCAGAACCCTATGGCCGGCTAGACTCATCAATTTTCATTTCCACCTTGCCAAATGGGCTCTGATTCTGTCGATGATAAATTGGAATTGCACCATCCATGGCCAGAGACACGAGAACGCCAACCCTAGGTAAGATATAGGAAAACCCACAAGCTTTCCCCTGAAGTCATGCAACACATCCAGCAATGACAGACCCTCACATCTAATTAGCACAACTGATGATTTGCTCTTGTTTAGTTTTAGCCCCGTTGCGTCCCTAGATGATTTCAACAAGTTCATGAGTGTGGTGACCTCCTTCTTAATTGGGTTTGCAAAGATGACCACGTCATCCGCATAAAGACTGATCCTCATGCTCGTTCTCCGACCCGGGAGGGGGGCGAGCAGTCCTTGAGAGGTGGCTACTACCAGCAACCAGTAGAGAGGCTCGATCGCCATGATGAACAACAGGGGGGAGAGAGGGTCCCATGCCTTCACTGGTACGCATCAGTGCTATACAAACGGTTTTAACCTCTTTTCACGACGATATTTGGAACCGTCGCCTAGTGAGTGATGGCGATAGGGGGTCCTTCCCACACGACCCAGAAACCATCGGGGATATGCCCTCCTGGCACACACGCTCGGCAAAATGAGGTCGTGTGCGACCGGCGAGCGCTCAAATACGGTAATACGTACAGTAGAGCTAAAAAACAATTATACATGTGAAATTGTTTTCGGTCGCAAGTACATCCCACACAGTCAGTCCCCGCTAAATGTTTCCATTCGTATGTACATCCCACACAACCGCTCCAAGAAAAATGTTTTCGTTCATAGGTAGATCACAAACAATTTTCCCCGTTAAATCGTTTGTGATAGCGTTGCCATTGCACACGATATTAACAATTTTATCGTTTGCGTTATTGAATGCATCACACACGGTGCGTAGAAGAAACTATGCGGCAAAGGCTGCCATCGCACATGGTTTTTATGTGGTAATCGTTTGCGAAGGTGGCCTAACGCAAACAGTTTTCAAGAGAAGGTCATGTGTGATTATTCATTGATCCAACACGATTTATTCGTAGAAATTCTGTGCGTTACCTGAGGTCATCGCCCACGGTATTTTCTCAATAACCGTTTGCAATAGCAAAACCCAATAAGCAGGCTAATTGCCCTATTATTAATAATCCATTTATTAATCTAATTGACATTCATATTAAGCACATAATATATTTCATTTACATATTAAGGAAGAAGGATTCCATAATTGAAATACATCAGAGTATAACATGATATAGCTTCAACACTCAGCTACCCAATTACACAACTACACCAGCACCAAGTTTCACATGCAACATGTAGAACCTTTCGAAATTAGCATCATAAATGGTATATAGACAGATGCATCTCATCTGGAAAACTGCTGAAGCGGAAGGCGGATATTGATCCTTCATTTATGTGGAAGGTCTTTGCAACTTTAGGCTAGTGCCTGTGGATGATGGACCGTCCGTCCTTCGTCCTCTTCAGAAACACTTCAATATTGAACCCTGGGTCTTGTATGAAAATCTTCCTTGCCTCCTGACCATAGAGATGGTTTGAGAGGTAATCATTAGTGAACTGCTTTGGAAAGGCCTGAAAATAAGGATGTGCATAAATATCTTCTCTATATTGGAAATGGCGCAAAGAAATAAAAAAAGTCAAAGTATAATAGTTAGTACCATCTTGATTGATATTTATGGACAACTCATTTCCCCATATGCAAAAGGGTCAAACAGTGGGTCAAAACCTCTGACAGCAGGACCTACATGTGCAAGACCAAATTGTTAAAAACCTAAATATTAGAATGGTTCCTGCAATTGCATAATAATGTGCTATTAGACAACGGTCCATGCACGTGTAGTTAACTAAACACCATAACAAATGAACCAAATGTTAACTGAGTACCACATTGCACAATATAACATACTCCTAATAGAAGATCAGACAATTAACCAAATCAAGCATGCTTAACAACTTGAAAATGTAGCAATTGTATTTGTTTCTCATGTATTTAGTACAACCAAATTCGATTTATTTCTCGCATGGTATACAATAACAGAATGCACCCAAAACAATTGAACATCGTATTGCAGAATTGAACCAAGCAGTTAACTAAACACCACAACAAATGAACAAAACGTTATCTGAGCACCACATTGCACAATATGACATACTCCTAATAAAAGATCAGACAGTTAACCAAACCAAGCATGCTTAACAACTAGGAAATATAACAATTGTATTTGTTTCTCATGTATTTAGTACAACCAAATTCGATTGATTTCTCACATGGTATACAACAACAGAATGCACCCACAACAATTGAACATCGCATTGCAGAATTGAACCAAACAGTTAACTAAACACCATAATAAATGAACCAAACGTTAACTGAGCACCACATTGCATAATATAACATACTCCTAATAGAAGATCGGAGAGTTAAAAAAACCAAGCATGCTTAACAAATTGGAAATATAGCAATTGTATTTGTTTCTCATGTATTTAGTACAGCCAAATTTGATTTATTTCTCACATGGTATACAATAACAGAATGCACCCACAACAATTGAACATCGCATTGCAGAATTGAACCAAACAGTTAACTAAACATCACAATAAATGAACCAAACGTTAACTGAGCACCACATTGCACAATATAACATACTCCTAATAGAAGACCGGAGAGTTAAAAAAACAAGCATGCTTAACAAATTGGAAATATAGCAATTGTATTTGTTTCTCATGTATTTAGTACAGCCAAATTCGATTTATTTCTCACATGGTATACAATAACAGAATGCACCCACAACAATTGAACATCGCATTGCAGAATTGAACCAAGCAGTTAACTAAATGCCACAACAAATGAACCGAACATTAACTGAGCACCACGTTGCATAATATAACATACTCCTAATAGAAGATCAGATAGATAACCAAACCAAGCATGCTTGACAACTTGGAAAATTGCACCATGAAGAATTGACATCACATTTGCAGAATTGAATCAAACAGTTAATTGAACACCACATTGCACAACATATAGAACATATACAGTAGAGCAGAAGATTGCATGGTAAAAGTAGATAGCACAATTCACTAGAATTTGATAAGGAAAGGCGGTAGCTAGCAAACTGAACATGGGTCCTTATAGTGAGGTAATAAGACAAGCTACTCCTCATTGTCGGAGATATTGATGACGATTGGCTCCTTGGATAAGGAAGAGGGCGAGGCCTCAACATCATGGGTGCCCTCATCATAGTGGTGAGTTGCCTGAGCCGCTCCGGGCACCAACCTGTTGGCTCTCGAGATGAGGTAAGCACGCCTCGCAGTCTTCGTCGAAGACACCGACGGTGGCCTCGAGAAAACGCCACAAATTGTCGTTTAAAGCAGCCAACCGCGTCGCGGCGTCGACGTGCAAGGCGTCGACGCTGGCCTCGACGGAAAGGTGCTCCTCCAAGATCTGGGGATCGGCACGAATGGCAGCCATCGCGACCTCATCCGCGCATGCGGCCGTGATTTGCTTCTCCGCTGCCAAATGCTCCTTGAGATCCTGGCTATACTATGTGCACTATGGCTTAGGGCGGCGCTTATTTGGTGAAGGGGTCGGTGATTTGGGTGGAAGGTGTCGAGCTCGCGCCGGCGGTCGGGGCATGTGGGATGTGGAAGGAGGAGGAGGATGGGGGTCAGGTATGGATTACCTGCATGGATAGGCGAGGCCGAGCAGCATGAAGGAGGGTCATCGGCAAGGAGGCGGCGCTGCAAGCAAAGAATGAAGATTTCAACTTGGAAAGGAAGGCGAAAACAGGGGAAATGTGGCTTTTGGTAAGGGGGAGTGGACGGGGAGGTAGATATTTCCGCGGAAGCCGAAAATTTGGAATCGCTTCAGCAAAAAATTTGGCGCGCAAAGTGTCATTAGACACGGTCCCTTATTCAGAGCAGGCTGTGGACTATGGTCGTCGCACCTTCTCACTTAAGCCGTATGTGTACTATAATCCGACGCTGCTCCAAGATATTTTGTGCTACATCTCACATGGTTGGTGAGGGAGTCCTGGATTAGGGGGTCTCCGGACAGCCGGACCATATCCTTTGGCCGGACTATTGGACTATGAAGATACAAGATTGAAGACTTCGTCCCGTGTCCGGATGGGACTTTACTTGGCGTGGAAGGCAAGCTTGGCAATACAGATATGTAGATCTCCTTCCTTGTAACCGACTCTGTGTAACCCTAGCCCCCTCCGGTGTCTATATAAACCGGAGGGTTTAGTCCGTAGGACAACAACAATCATACCATAGGCTAGCTTCTAGGGTTTAGCCTCTACGATCTCGTGGTAGATCAACTCTTGTAATACTCATATCATCAAGATCAATCAAGCAGGACGTAGGGTATTACCTCCATCGAGAGGGCCCGAACCTGGGTAAACATCGTGTCCCCTGCCTCCTGTTACCATCCGCCTTAGACGCACAGTTCGGGACCCCCTACCCGAGATCCGCCGGTTTTGACACTGACATTGGTGCTTTCATTGAGAGTTCCACTGTGCCGTCACCATAAGGCTCGATGGCCCCTTCAATCATCGGCAACGATGCGGTCTAGGGTGAGGTTTTCCTCCTCGGACAGATCTTCATATTTGGCGGCTTCGAACTGCGGGCCAATTCGCTTGGCCATCTGGAGCAGATCGAGAGCTATGCCCTTGGCCATCAGGCCGGGTTCGGAAACTTAAACTACACTGCGGACATCCGTGGAGACTTGATCTTCGACGGATTCGAGCCCATGTAAGGTGCGCCGCACAATCACGACGAGCATGACGTAACTCTGCCGTCAGGCAGTGTTCGGGAGATCGCATCTGCAACTACTTCGGCCTTCAATCCGGAGCAAATTGCGCCATCCGAGGACGGAGGGATAGACCCTACCATGGAGGCCGCACTCTCAGTGGTGATGGAGCCGGATACTGACTTCACGCTTTACGAGAGCCGTGTCGCCGAACCACTGGATTCGTCTCCGGCCACGGACTCCGAGCCGCCTGCATCCGCGCCTATCGAATCCGACTGGCCGCCGATCATGGAGTTCACCTCTGCGGATATCTTTCAGCACTCGCCTTTCGGCGATTTGCTAAATTCATTAAGGTCTCTCTCCTTGTCAGGAGAACCTTGGCCGAACTATGTCCGCCTAGAATGGGATGCAGACGACGAAGAAATTCGCTGCCCACCCACCACCCACTTAGTAGCCACTGTCGACGATTTAACCGACATGCTCGACTTTGACTCCGAAGACATCAACGGTATGGACGACAATGCAGGAGACGAACAGGAACTACCACCCACAGGGCGCTGGACCACCACCTCATCAGATGATATATACATGGTGGACACCCCCAAAGAAGGCAATGGCGACGAGACAGCGGAGGATGACCCCTCCAAGAAGCAACCCAAGCGCCAACGTCAGTGGTGCTGCTCTAAATCCCGCCACAGCAAAAGTAGTGATACCGGCACAAGAGACAATAACACTCCGGATAGTGCCGAAGACAACCACAATCCCCTCCAGCACGATGTAGAGCGGAACGGTGAACAAGCTAGCCCTCCAGAGCAGGCAGCAGATGGAGGATCGGAGGAGGACAATTACATGCCTCTCTCTGAAGACGAGGTGAGCCTTGGCGATGAAGAATTTATCGTGCCTGAGGATCCCGTCGAGCAGGAGCGCTTCAAGCGCCGGCTTATGGCCACAACAAATAGCCTGAAGAGAAAGCAACAACAACTTCAAGCTGATCAAGACTTGCTAGCAGACAGATGGACCGAAGTCCTTGCGGCCGAGGAATACGAACTCGAGCGCCCCTCCAAGAGTTACCCAAAGTGAAGGTTGCTACCTCACCTCGAGGAGGAAGCATTGAAACCTCCATCACCAGTGTACGATGTGGCTGACCGGCCACTACATGGCCGAGCCAGAGAGGCGTTTCAGCCTGAAGTTCAGCCTGCACCCCGCCGACACTCAATAAAAAATACCAAGGCCCGGGGCAACACACAGGACCCGCGAGACATATTGGATAGCAGGGCAAAACATGCAAGGTCAATATACGGGTCACGGGGGCGCGCGCCAACGCGGGACGATGACCGTCACGCCCGATACACTAAAAGTAAATCCGGCCGGGCCGAATACAGCAGACAAGACTCATATGAATTGCGTCGTGATATAGCCCGGCACAGAGGCGCTGCACACCCCCTATGCTTCACTAATGAAGTTATGGATCACGAATTCCTGGAGGGTTTTAAACCCGTAAATATCGAATCGTATGATGGTACAATAGATCCCGCTGTACGGATTGAGGATTTCCTCCTTCACATCCACATGGCTCGCGGTGATGATCTACATGCCATCAAGTACCTCCCACTAAAACTCAAAGGACCATCTCGGCATTGGCTGATAGCTTGCCAACAAACTCCGTCGGTAGTTGGGAGGATTTGGAAGACGCATTCCTTGACAACTTCCAGGGCACTTATGTGCGACCACCGGATGCTGATGACTTGAGCCATATAACTCAACAGCCAGGGGAATCGGCCAGGCAATTCTGGACACGGTTCCTAACTAAGAAAAACCAAATTGTCGACTGTCCGGATGCAGAGGCCTTAGCGGCATTCAAGCATAACATCCGTGACAAGTGGCTTGCCCGGCACCTCGGCCAGGAGAAGCCGAAGTCTATGGCAGCCCTCACGACACTCATGACCCGCTTTTGCGCGGGTGAGGATAGCTGGCTGGCTCGCAGCAACAACACATCAAGGAATCCGGGCACTCCGGATACCAAAGATGCCAACGGCAGACCACGTAGTAATAGACAAAAACGCCGCAACAACGGCGATAACACCGATGATACGACAGTCAATGCCGGATTCAGAGGCTCTAGATCTGGTCAGCGGAAAAAGCCATTCAAAAGAAGTACTCCGGGCCCGTCCAGTTTGGATCGCATACTGGATCGCTCGTGTCAAATCCTCGGCACCCCAGATAAGCCAGCCAATCACACCAACAGAGAATGCTGGGTGTTCAAGCAGGCCGGCAAGTTAAATGCCGAAAACAAGGACAAGGGGCTGCATAGTGATGACGAGGAGGAGCCCCGGACGCCGAACACGGTAGGACAGAAGAGGTTCCCCCCACAAGTGAAGACGGTGAACATGATATACGCAACCCAATTCCCAAGAGGGAACGGAAGCGTGCACTAAGGGACGTCTATGCGATGGAGCCCGTCGCCCCAAAGTTCAACCCATGGTCCGCTTGTCCGATCATCTTTGATCGCAGGGATCACCCCACTAGTATCCGTCATACCTCAAGCTCAAGATGCCAGGACCTAGGGGGGTCATAACAATCAATGGAAACACATAACGCTCACTCCGCACAGAAGAGCACACTGCGGCCCTCGCAGCAGAAGCACAAAGCAGCCTTTTAAGGCAAACCACCAATTCGGTGATACAACCCCCGGACACCGTCAAGCGAGTCCGGAGTAAACTGCAACAGGATCTCATGGCACGTTTAGAGCTCACCTAGCAATTCGGCCCCCGTCCCAGTCCCAGTCAAGCGACGAAATCTGTGCCGCGCGTACATAATTACGCACTGAAAATACCATGGGCATAGGCGGGGGCACGATTAGGGCACGTCCCACAATGCGGCTTAACCGCCCTAGGGGTTGTATACCTTTATCATTTTTTCTCTTTCAGGACCTAACTCTTTGGAAGCCCTTTCCGGCAGTACGATTGCCGGACGCATTACGGGAAGGAACAACCAAGGAGGCAAGAAGCTAAGATGTACACGGGAACCCCCAGGTGGTCTCTAATAATAATCGATATACCCACTTTCTACTATCCATACGCAGCTTGCCCTTGGATAGGACATGTCAAATAGTCCTATTTTATGTTTATTGCACCACTTGTATCAGTACGCTTCGACGTATTATTTAAATAACAATGCATAGCATTAGTCTATTATTGCATTATTCATCCTTTTTTTCTTCTTATATGTTCATTTACGACAACTTGCACCCGTACATTCTGGTACGGTCAGTACGCCAGGGGCTTTCGTTTACCCCATAATACGGTGTGAGAAGTCCGAACACTTTCGACAGTGCGTCACCCCAAACTTATAGCATTATATGCATCAGATCCGAATCATGTCTTGGGTCAATAGTTGGGTTTGCCCTGCTCCCATGCTTTGGAACCTTACGTTCCGCTATATCGGCTAAGGTAGCACTGGGAGAACTACCGCGATTGTGTCCCGGTTCTTCCGGACAAGCACCTTAGTAGAGAAAGCCAAAAACTGACTGTCATGATAAGGCAAGAGCTGGTCGCTGTTCTAGAGGTCTCAAGTCCTTAAAGACTTTTTCCGCTTCGGGTGAGGAGTCGACCTTGCCCAACTTAGGCGTGTATAGCGCCCCAAATTCGGCCTTCCGAATACTAGGGGATTCACCAAAATTTAAAATTGTAGACTTCTATGGCTAAGTGAGAGTGATAAAGCCTTATAGTCCGATTGCCTGGTTCGTTGTGCTGAACACCTCCCTCGAAGGACCCAAAATTGGGATAAAGAGTGCTCAGGTTTATCCTGAACACCCCAGTACTAGTTACATGGGGGCAGAAGCCGACGACTGGCCAACTTTCATATTTTATAAACGGCCGCACAGAAGGTAATATTTTAAATTAAAAAAGCGTTGCATAGCGCAAATGAACTCGTTTCACATTACAGGATCACATGAGCATGTTCATTCAAAAATTACATCTCTGGCACATTCATCTGCCACAAGGCGGGAACCCTTCAGGACACTGTCATAATACATTTCGAGGCAGCGATGCTCCTTGCCCTCCGGCGGCCCCTCCTTCACCAGCTTCACGGCGTCCAGCTTCGCCCAGTGCACCTTCGCCCGGGCAAAAGCCCTGCGCGCACCCTCGATGCAGACGAACCGCTTTATGACTTCAAGTCGTGGGCAGGCATCCACAAGCCGCCTCACCAGACCAAAGTAGCTGCCGGGCAGGGGCTTGTCAGGCCACATCCGGACTATAAGGCCCTTCATGGCCTGTTCGGCGGCCTTGTGAAACTCGACCAATTGCTTCAGCTAGTCACTCAAGGGCATTGGGTGTTCGGTCCCAGTATACTAAGACCAGAACAACTTTTCCATCGAGCTCCCCTCCTCAGCTCGGTAAAACTCCGCGGCATCTACACTACGGGGAAGATCTGCGAACGCTCCTGGATAGCTCCGAACTCAGGTAAGTAAAAGGAAAGTTTCCTTCACATGCTTGCTTTGCATAATGAATGCCTTACCCGCTACTATCTTCTTCACCGCATCAATCTCCTGGAGGGCCTTGTGGGCTTCAGCCTTGGCGCTCCGGGTGCTTTCGAGCGCCTTCGCAAGCTCGGACTTCGCATCCTAGAGTCAAGCTCCAAGGACTCATGTTTTTTGGCGAGAGCCTCGAGCTCTTGCTGCACCTCGCCTACCCGGGCTTCTTGCTTTTCCCGCTCAATGCGCTCCTTGGCCGCTTTGTCTTCGGCCTCGGACAACGCCTTCTTCAGGGTCGCCACTTCGGTCGTGGCCCCTGGCAAATTCATGATGATCCTATTACTTTACACCTGAACTTCTTTTTAAATATATAGACATGGTATTGCTTACCTTTGCTCTCCTCGAGCTGCCTCTTGGTAAGGCTGAGCTCTTCCTCGGACCGCTCCAGATTCTGCTTCAGTGCAGAGACCTCCGCAGTACGTGCGGCAACGACCAGTAGGGAAGCCTGCACATACACATAGACATATTCTGATTAGACTCCTGAGTCATCATTCGATCCTCTATTCGGCCTTTCTTCGCGAACGCCGAATAGAGCATCAGGGGCTACTGTCTATGCGGTAATATTTTCTTATATTTTGATTGCTTACGTCAAAGCCTGTTAGGAGGCTGGCGCAAGCTTCGGTCAGTCCGTTTTTGGCGGACTGAACTTTCTCAATCACCACACTCATGATAGTGCCATGCTCTTCGTCGATGGAAGCGCCGTGAAGCGCTTCCAGCAAGTTGCCCGGTGCCTCTGGATGGACAGAGGACACTGGCACGGGCGGCTTGCCCCCCTTAAAGGAGGATCGCCTACCGGAGTCCGGGACCACCAAAGGTTCTGGGGCAGTATTCGGCTGGGGGCCGAACTTGGAGCCCGTGGGAGTCTTGCTCCCTTTGAGCCTAGGGTCCGGAAGGTCGCCTCGAGGCGCCCCCAGGACTACCTCCCCTCGGCTCGCTGCCTTTCGGGAAAACACCTCGACGTTGTCCGTAGGGCAAGGTGTGGAGGCGGTTGGAAGTGAATCACTATTCATATCCGACAAGTCCAATGAACCATCCGACGAATCTACGTCGAGATGATCTCGGGACGGACTGCATAATCATATGCGGCATAATGAGAAATAGTGCAATAAAACATACCATGAATTACTATGGTGTCCGGATACTTACGACTTCGCCAGGGTCTTCTCCCTGGGTAACCACTCGTCGCTGCTGTAGGCGGCCGTCGTGGAGCAGTCCGGAAGGAGGGTCCTTCCCTTCTTGGACCCTTCGTCCTCCCCAGTTGGCTCGGCCTTCCTTTTCTTGTCTCCCCCCGGCTGGGGGGGGGGGACTTTCCTCCTCCTCCTCGTTTTAGTGGGAGGAGTGCGTGTCCGAGTCATCAGACGATGAGTCCGATATAACCTTACGCCAGAGACCCTTTCAGTCCCCGTGGACTTCTTCTTGGTCTTCTTCACCGGCACCTCATAAGGTGCCGGAGCCAGCATCTCCGTTAGGAGAGCATCTGCAGGATCTTCAGGCAGGGGGGGGGGGGGCTAGGCAATCGAGCTGCTCTATTGTATGTACCCAGTCCTGTTAATGGCGTGGAAGCTTAGATCCCGCACATGATTAAACTGAGGCAAATAAATATCCTGTGAGATATGAAAACTTACCGGATTGGCATGGCGCTTTGCGCTGAGTCTGCGGTCCTTGGTAAGGGGAGGAGGTACCTCGGCGCCCTTGAACAACACCTTCCAGACGTCCTTGTGCGTCGTGTCGAAGAGCTCTCACAGCGTCTGGTGCTTGGCCGGGTCGAACTCCCACAAATTGAATGCCCATCGTTGACACGGTAGGATCTAGCAGAAGAGCATGACCTGGACCATGTTGATGAGCTTGATTTTCTTGCTCATCATGTTCCTGATGCAGGTCTGGAGTCCGGTCAGCTCTACCGGAGAACCCCAGGACAGGCCCTTCTCTTTCCAAGAGGTGAGCCGCGTGGGGATTTCGGATCGGAATTTGGGGGCCGCCACCCAGTTGGTGTCGCGCGGGATCGGTGATGTAGAACCACCCCGATTGCCACCCCTTTATGGTCTCCACATAGGAGCCTTCGAGCCAGGTGACGTTAGGCATTTTACCCACCATGGCGCCTCCGCACTCTGCTTGCTGGCCGACCACCACCTTCGGTTTAACATTGAAGGTCTTCAGCCACAGGCCGAAGTGGGGCCTGATGCGGAGGAAGGCCTCGCACATGACGATAAACGCCGAGATGTTGAGGATGAAATTGGGGGCTAGATCATGAAAATCCAGCCCGTAGTAGAACATGAGCCCGCGGACAAATGGGTGGAGGGGAAATCCTAGTCTGTGGATAAAGTGGGTAAGAAAAACTACCCTCTCATGGGGTTCGGGCATAGGGATGATCTGCCCCGCATCTGGCAGCTGGTCCGTGATATCCGTGGCCAGATATCCGGCTTCCCGTAACTTTGCGATGTGCTCCTCTGTGACGGAGGAGACCATCCACTTGCCTCCTGCTTTGGACATGCTTGGAGTGGTTTGAGAGGAAAGACGCGAACTTGGGCGCTGGAGCTCGAGTGCGTGAGAATGGATAAGCAAGGAGGAAGAAGGCGTGGGTAAAAAGGGGGAATCTTAATCCCTTTATAAGGGCGGAAGAGGCGATGCGCCTCCCAACTTGCCTGGTAAAATCGCTTATTCCCTAAGCGCCGTAATTGATGGCGCGGTTGGGTTACCCACGTCCGTATTGATGAGAATCCCGTAATAAGGGGGACACGATCTCTGCTTTGACAAGACGTGTCAAGAAAACCGCCTCGCGATATGTGCGGTGCTGGTTGAGAAAAACGGTTCGAATAATGATTGGGCCATGACATGATCTCATACTGTCAAAACGTGTCAGCGGATTAGATTTGTGGAAATATTATTCTCTCTACGGTGGTATGTGGAACTTGTTTTGTAGAGCCGAACACTATCCTTGTGTTCAAAATCTTCTATGGAGTATTCGGAGGAGGAACCCGCCTTGCAATGCCGAAGACAAAACTGCGCGCCGGACTCATCGTCATTGAAGCTTGGTTCAGGGGCTACTGAGGGAGTCCTGGATTAGGGGGTCTCCGGACAGCCGGACTATATCCTTTGGCCAGACTGTTGGACTATGAAGATACAAGAGTGAAGACTACGTCCCGTGTCCGGATGGGACTTTCCTTGGCGTGGAAGGCAAGCTTGGCAATACGGATATGTAGATCTCCTCCCTTGTAACCGACTCTGTGTAACCCTAGCCCCCTCCGGTGTCTATATAAACTGGAGGGTTTAGTCCGTAGGACAACAACAATCATACCATAGGCTAGCTTCTAGGGTTTAGCCTCTACGATCTCGTGGTAGATCAACTCTTGTAATACTCATATCATCAAGATCAATCAAGTAGGACGTAGGGTTTTACCTCCATCGATAGGGCCCGAACCTGGGTAAACATTGTGTCCACTGCCTCCTGTTACCATCCGCCTTAGACACACAGTTCGGGACCCCCTACCCGAGATCCACCGGTTTTGACACCGACAGTTGGTGATAATAAACTGTGTGGGATCTACTTGATTTTTCGTCTTGATTTGAATTACATAATGGGATCACAGCATGTCGTGGTAAATTTTTTGTCCCATTTGGAGCAAGTTTGGGGATATGCTTCTCACAAACCAGAGCTTCTCACAAGCCTGATGGTTTCAGTAGGGAACGTCCCACCTTTGGGGATGAAATGATATCCATTGCCTCTTATTGATTTCAAAAAAAAATCTAGTGTCAACGTAGAACAACAGGAGTGTTTTGTAAGTTTTTGGGATTTTTCGGGGTTCGTTTGGACATTTTTATGCATTAATTGAGTTTTCAATGCATTTATGTGCATAATTAAAATTTGAACTACATGCACATTCTGTAATGCATATAAATTGGTTAAAAATTCAAATCTATGTCCTTGGTTGCATGCTTAGGTCTCATGCAAGAAATGGGAATGAATGTCAAACAACCTACCACGGTCACTCGGCTGCAAACATTGAGATGCCTGATTTTTAAATTCTAGTAAATCCAAAACTCGTCAGAAATTCATGAAACTTGCTATGCTATCATGGAGCGGCATCAACATCCGTGGTAAATTTTTCGTCCCATCTGGGGCAGGTTTGGGGATATACATCTCACAAACCAGAGCTTCTCACAACAAGCGTGATGGTTTCGGTAGGGAACGTCTCACCTTTGGGGACAAAACGATATCCATTGCCTCTTATTGCTTTCAAAAAAATTCTCGTGTCAACATAGAACAACATGAGTGTTGTGTCATTTTTGGGATTTTTGGGGTTTGTTTGGACATTTTTATGCATTAATTGAGTTCTCAATGCATTTATGTGCATAATTCAAATTTGAACTACATGCACATGCTCCAATGCATATAAATTGGTTGAAAATTAAAATATATGTCCTTGGTTGCATGCTTAGGTCCCATGCAAGAAATGGGAATGAATGTCAAACAACCTGCCACGGTCACTCGGCCGCAAACATTGAGATGCCTGATTTTTAAATTCTAGTAAATCCAAAATTTGTCTGAAATTCATGAAACTTGCTATGCTATCATGGAGCGACATCAACATGCCGTGGTAAATTTTTTGTCCCATTTGGGGCAAGTTTGGGGATATGCTTCTCACAAACCAGAGCTTCTCACAACAAGCCTGATGGTTTCGGTAAGGAACGTCCCCACCTTTGGGGACGAAACGATATCCATTGCCTCTTATTGTTTTCAAAAAGTTTGTCGTGTCAACATAGAACAACAGGAGTGTTGTGTCAATTTTTGGGATTTTTCAGGGTTCGTTTGGACATTTTTATGCATTAATTGAGTTTTCAATGCATTTATGTGCATAATTCAAATTTGAACTACATGCACATGCTCTAATGCATTTAAATTGGTTGAAAAATCAAATATGTGTCCTTGGTTGCATGCTTAGGCCCCATGCAAGAAATGAGAATGAATTTCATACACCAGAGCACTGTTGATTGCCGGCAACACATTGAGATACTTTGTTTTTAAATTCTAGTAAATCCAAAACTCATCTGAAATTAATGAAACTTGGCATGCTATCATGGAATGGCACCCAACATGCTGTGGTATTTTTCGTGTCCATTTTGAGAGAAGGCACACTCGAATAACAGCCAACAAAGACATTTTGAAAAAATAGCTGCCACTTTAATATCTCAAACGTTTGTATAATTTAAATCGTGTGTGTTCTATTAACCATTTACGTGACACCACGTGTATTTGTTTTAATGGCTATAGGAGGTGTCGTGCAGACAGCTTCTTGACCTTGACTGAACAAGAGGCGTGCAAGTTGTCCTCCAATGCGCAAACTCACCAGGAAGCGTGCAATTTGTCCGCTACGCAGGCTCACTCGGAAGCGAGCCCTTTGACTTCCATGGCCGCCGCCTTCCTCTCTATTAATGGCGCCCGTGCCGCTGTTTAATACGGACGTCCTTACTGTTTGCCTCCCATTCCCCTCCCTTCCACAGTCCTCCATCAACGCCATGACGCAGAATGATCATCTACCACTAGTCTTCAAGTTTGGTGAAGTCGACTCTGAGCCGAAGGAGATAGAAAATAAGGAGGAATGGGCCTCATGGACATGGTCCAGAACGAGCTGGCCGCAACGGTTGCTGCCCGCGCTCCCGTCCCAGCTCCCATCCCTGCGCCCGCGCTAGCGACCATCCCCGTAGCATTGAAGGGCTGGTCGCCGAGCACTATCGCAGAGCTGGCAGCCGCGTGCGTCGGCAAGGTCTCCGTGGACCCGCGCGAGCTCGTGTACATCCCAGCGCCCGTGCCCGTGCGCGCCCCTCCACCCACCACGGCGTCGGCCCCCATGCGTTTGGCTGCACCCGCCGCGCCCGTGCCCCTGCCCGTGCGCGCCCCTCCACCCACAGCGGTGCCGGTCCCCGTCCGTTTGGCTACACCCGCCGCGCCCGTGCCCGTGCACACACCCCCCTAAGCGGCATGGGACGCTACCATCGACCGCTACCTCTCAGCGGCACCAGTTGCCGACCTCCCGCACCCCGCCCATCGATCACGCGATGACATGATGTTTGACTTACAAGTGAAGAACATTTTGTGCTACCTTGAAGACTTCAACAACAGCGTCCCGGAGGACGACAACGACAACGACGACGTGGCACGCTGCCTCCGCCGCCGTTGGAAATAGCTTTTTGGGGTTTAATATTGTATCTCGAATTCCCGATCATATGAATATAAATTTGTAGTTGGACTGAATGAAAGATATGGTTTGAACGAACTTGCATTTTTCTCTCTTAATGTACAAACTTATCAAGCGATTTTCTTTTGAAAAAAACATCAATGGTTTTTAAATATAAAACACTCATCGCAAACGTTTTAGTTAGAACACCCGTATGCAAACCGACAGCTTCCCAGGAAGCCAAGGGAAAATGTGACGAGCAGGATTTGTGCAGCTCTTGATCGTAAACATTTTAGATAGAACACCCATATGCAAAGTGAGAGCTATGGTCTTCCCCCTTAAGTCAAGGGAAATTTCGCAGTGCAGGATTTGTGCATCCTTCAATGCAAATAGTTGTTTTGGATGACCCATGTGCAACCACGTAGAAACAATTGGGTAAGATTTGCATCTGTTATATTGGGTATTTTGCCATTTGTCAAACTTGAAAGATTGACATTTGTTTATCTAGTAACATTGCCATTTCTCAACCTTGTAACACTGCGATTTGTCAAAATATGTAGCTAAAAATCACTAGCACTATCTATTTTTTGCAACTAAAATCACTAGCACTGTTCATATAGACACCACTAGCAGGCATGAGTTGATGGACGCATATGCAAATGTACCATTGCTTACATACAACAAGTCATCTACCCACAACGACAACGAGGATACATGTTGGATTATAGAACATTCCCAACAAAACATTCTAGTAAAGTAAAGTTTTTCTCACACAAAAAATAAGAAAGCGATGAAATGAACTTCTGCTCAACCACTCATCGGCGTTGAAAACACTTACTTTGAGCTAGAAGTGATTCTCTGGGAAGGGCCAGCTACTATCAATCTCGAGACCAACGCAAGACTAATCATCTAGGCTGAAGCGGCCTATTTCAATACCATATTGTGATAGCCACGGTAGGAAGCATAGCAATGTCCGAGGTATAGATACAATTGCTTCTCATAAATGGTAGTAACGTTGTGTCAATAGCAGCTGGATCGCCTTTTACCATCATTGGATAGTTTTGTCCAAGGAAGAGCGAGTTTTCTCCAAGACTATCAATACTAATCATGGAGAAGGTGTTGGCGCTAGCACACTAGTGTCCATCATGAATACCCTGCAACAGATGTTGGAATAGGTCCGGAGAGTGCGACCACGCGAGACAACACCTGCTTCCTTAGTAACATCAGAAGGGCCCTGTATACAGACAAGAAGAGGTGATCCATTGGAATAAGTTGCCAGGCGCCACTAAGTATATGGGTCCTGCTTGTCCTCATGCTCATGATCATCACCATCATCATCTCCCCCTTGGTTATAAAAATTTTCAAGTATAGGTGGTGGAATGTTCACAGGATCTTGGAAACACAAGAAGGTTAATTAGTAAAGGGGAACTAGCTAGCTAACCCGCATGCATGTGAATGAAACAATTATAATTATGCTGGAAGACAAACATACTGGAACCATAATGATTCCATGCAAAAACAGTGCCACGAGTGGTGGCAACAAACACAAGACCCTCGTATTGAATTGCATCACAGTACTCATCCGTGTACAAAAATTGATTTTTGAGCAATATCCATCGAGTCTTGGAAGCAAGGACGGCAACAAGCTTGTCGAAGATAGCAACAACTTCATAGTTCGTGGAATCCCAAGAGCGGTTGGGAACTCGACAAATTGCTATCTTGCGTAGACGACAGTCACCATGATTATATTTGAACGTACGTAGAATACCGGTGTGCTCAACTTCAAGGCAGTCTGAGATTTTTGAAAGTGGAACCCGGTGACGAGTGTACACATTCACAAGTTCCCACTCGCAGTTGTACCCAATATAAACAACCCAATCTCCATTTGCGCCTGCCCAAGCCTTATGCTCAAGCGATGGCATCTTAACATCACACGTACCATTATCAAGCGGCATCAACTTGCACAAGGCGAGGCTTCCGTCGTCCCCGCGCCAGTGATCAGGGTCATGGCAAAAAAGACAGGGGAGATCAAACCGCTCCTGGACCCTTGGGTTGCTTGTAATGATGTTATTAGTTGAGTCGAGAATGGTCTTGAACGAACCTGCCATGCTAGCCGAGGTGATGACGTTGCACCGATCAATGAGTTCCTCCACCACATCATCTTTCACATCGAGGCAAGAATAACGGGGTCGTTTCCGGCCTGTTCGCTTCATGGAGAAGATGATCGAACAATGGCAGAAGGAAGGGTGAAGGCAAATGGAGGGAGGAAGAGCGTGCTACAACAGTTCCAAATCGAGAGGGAAATGCGAAGAGGCGGTGGACAGTTGCCATGGTACAAGAAGAGGCTAGTGGGGAGCGAACGGTTGTCATAGAGGTAACGCACTGATGACAAGGACAAGCGAACCGCATGCCGTATATCGCACACACCTTGATCTGGCTGACAGTTTCTTTTGTGTTGCCTAATCACAAACAGTTCATCCGAGTGAACCTTATGTTGTATATCGCACACACCTTCATCTGGCTGCTTGTTTCTTTTGTGTTGCCTCATCGCAAATAGTTAATTGAACTGAACCATATGCCCTGCATCGCACACGCATCTAAAATCTGAATCATGTTTGATGCATTTGTCATTGCAAACGTTTTGCACCTTTTTGATGGTTTTTTTTACACAACCATTTGCGATTATTGCATCGCACACAATTTCGTCGAAGGGTCTCTGATCGTAGTGTCGCGTTAGCAGCATCCTGTAGTAGTGCTTAGTCCTTTGTGGTGCAGGATCAGTGGCCCCCTTGTCGCATTGAGCAAACAAGAAGATGAAGATGAGGATAACATTAACGCCGGCCAGTCCCTCCAACTCAAGGAAAATCCCATCCATTGCAGCAATTCTAAGATGTACTCCCAGGGTACAAAATCAAAAGCCTTGGCTATATGCAATTTAAATAACAGAGTTGGCTTCCTCTCTCTATGCATCATTTTTACGCAGCCCTGCACATACTGATAGCTGTCGTGGACGCACTTTCCTTTCTGAAATGTTGTTTGAGCTGGAGAAATAGAACCCCCACCCCACCGCAAATGCGAGCCTCATCAACAACACCTTAGAGATCAGTTTAGCAATGGAGTGGATGAGGATGATTGGTCTGTAAGGACTGAGCTCTGAGGCACCATTCTTCTTCGGCGGAGGGCGATGTATGCAGTGTTTATTGCAGAGAAGTTTTGCCCTGACATCTGATAGAATTTATGAAAAACTGCCATGACCTCGTCCTTGATAATATTCCAACATGATCTGAAGAACTGTCCAGCGAACCTGTCTGGGCCGGGCACCTTCTCGGAGGGGGAGGCGACGATGGTTGCCGGTCATAGTGAAGGGGGAGTCCATGCCAAGTTGGTCGATGGCTAGTACATCTAGCAGATCCCAGTTCAGCGTGGCCCTCCAGTGATCTCTCTGGCCTAGAGCTGCAGCAAAATGATCATAGACTGTCTGCTCCTTTTCTGCATGGTCCAAGACCTCTGTGTCCCCAACCCTGAGCATGTGTATGAAGTTTTCCTTCCGCGAGCTCTCATCTTTGCGTGAAATAACTTCGTGCTTGCATCCCCTACGCATAGCCAGCTAATCCTCGAGGCTTGCTTTTTCCTCACTCTCGAGATCGTTCCAAATCCCACTACCTTGAGCTTCAGTTGTTTCCTCAAGGTGAATTTAGCGTGGGAGAGTTGCCTGGATTCTTGGGCCGCATTTAAATGTAAAATGACCTCGTTTGCCATGTGTAACTGCATTTTCACTTTTCCAAAGGTGAATTTGCTCCAAATTTTCAGATCAGCCGCCACCCTAGCCACCCTTCTCTTAATTATGACGGAAGGGCAATCATGCAGCACAGGACATTGCCACGCACGCTGAACCACTTCAAAGAAGTGGGGTGATTTTGGCCAGAAATTCTCGAACGAAAGCTTGCATGCTTGAAGGGGGCTACGGCCTTAGCGAGGAGGAGGGGGCAGTGATCCGAGAAGGAAGTGAACGCCTCAACCAACATGATGGTTGGATGCATGTCCTCCCAATGGTTGTTGCAGAAAAATTTGTTGATGTTGCACAGGGTTGGTTCCTCTCTCTCATTTCTCCATGTGTATCTCGAAATCAGAATGACCTTATGTATTTGCAAACTTCATGCAAAAATTGGTTGACTTGTACGTCGTCCACACCAAAAATGAATACATGTGAGGCTAAAAAGTACTATATCTTTTTTGTAGTGTATAATTTTTGCTACTTCTGCACATTCCATGAAAATGCAAAATTGCATACAAAACCTAATTGGTACACATAATACCTAGTTATTACCATGCCTAATTTTATCATATCTAATATAGTATGTCTTTTGCCCCTCAACTATTGTCGTAGTGTCTTTTTTCTGTTCCTCAACTATTTTCGTTTTGTAAAGCTAAGGCTTGAACAACGCCGGAGCTTGGGCTGAATTTGGAGTGGGGGGGGGGCAGCAAACAATGTGTTCCAACCTAATTTTCGTTCACATATGGCCCAAATTTAGGGAGTATATCCGAAA
>NC_041384.1:568201341-568217995 GCF_002162155.2 Triticum dicoccoides | reverse complement strand
CACAGTACAAGCCGCATACCCCGTGTACAGTAGGTCTAGTAAGCGGGCCAGCCCATGTTGTTTTTCTGTTCGTTTTTTTCATGTTTCCACTTGGGATTTTAATGTTTTTCTTTCCTTATTTATTTTTTATTTTTCTTTCTTTTTCAAATTGCACAATTTTTTTAAATTTCATAAATGTTTTTAGTTTTTTGTGAACTTTTTTCAAATTGATGATTCTTTTCTTCAAAATCAATGAACTTTCTTTCAAATTTTACGAACTTTATTCAACATAGATAATTTATTTTTTAAAATTAGATGATTTATTTTTCATATTTGATGTGCTTTTTTTCCCAATTTGATGAAGTTTTTTTCAAATTTGATGAACTCGTTTTCAAATACGGTGAAGATTTTAAAATTTTGCAACCTTTTTCCAAAATTGATGGACTTGTTTTCTAATTTGATGAATTATTTCCTAACAGGTGTACTTTTTTCAAAATAGATGAGCGTTTTGAAAATTCAATGAACTTCTTCAAAATTGATTTTTTTTCAAATTCATTAACATTTTTTCAAAAACTATGAACATTTTTGAATTCAAATATGTTTTTTTCTTTTTTCTCCAAACGTCAATGGTTGAATTGTCAACTGGTCAGCCGCGACCGGTTAAAGGCAATCGAGGGAACTAACAAACCAGTCTTGCGTTGTTTTCTTCATGGCCCGGCCAACGAGTTGGGGCACGCGGGTGCAAGAAGCTCAACGGTCCCTAAGGCGTATTTTGTTCCTCGAGGGCTTGCGTAGGGTGGTTACTATTTGGCACGTAGGTCGTTGTATAGCGCTAGGTCATGACACCCTCGCTCCCTTGTCCAGCATATGGGCCCGCCTAGTCTATTTTTTTCTTTGGATTTTTCTCTTCACCTTTTCATTCTCCCTTTTCTTTTCTATGTTTTATATTATTTGGTTTCTTTTTCATTTTGTTTTTTTCATGTTTGATTTTTTCTTCTTTTCTTCTTATTTTTATTTTTATTTTTTATTTCTTTTAACATCATTACAATTCATGATCATTTTTTGAAATCATGAAGTTTATATAAAAATTCATGAACAGTTCTTGAAATAGTTATAATATTTTATAATTTCTGAACTTTTCTAAAAGGTGTGAAGATTTTTGTGAAAAAGAATATTTTAATCCATTTTGGGAACACTTTTCAATTTCACGATTTTTTGGTATTTAAGAAAAACATTTTCTAAAAATGCACAAACATTTTTTGAATCAGCAAACATTTTTAAAATGGAATAACTTATTTTCACCTTTGAGAACAATTTTTTATATTTGCTCACATTTTTTATGTTTTGAACCTTTAGAAAAATCTTAAGTTTTTCTGAATTTGTCATCTTTTTTGAAATTCATGAACATTTTTTAATACGTGAATATTTTTAGTTATCCCAAAATTTGTTTCAAAACCTTGAACATTATTTGAATATGCGAACATTTTATGATTTCCTGAGCATTTTTCAAATAATCATGAACATGTTGTGAATTCATGAATATTTTTTATTTCTCAAATAGGTTTTTCAGATTTCGCTATTTTTTGAAATTAGGAACCTTTTGAAATCCTTTATTATTTTAAAGAAGAAAAAATAGAAGATAGAAAAGCAAAAGGCAAAAAAAATGAAACCAACAGGGGCTTCTGCCTCCAACATGGGTCGGCCAATTAGGAGGTCCCACTAGGTAGAATATACCGTGGTAAAATTTCGTATTTTAGTTTTTCCGTCTTATTTGTTATGTGTTTTTAATGAAATCTAGCTTTTTTCAGCTGATCAAACCCCCATCCACTAGAACTAAAAGGTACATGATTCTTGAAGTGTACAACTATACCCTACTATTGTTGGATCAAAATTATATCATCAACTTATTTTCCACAAAACCTCAGTCCACTAAGCATTACAATCTTTTTATTGGGAAACTTCATTATGCTTAATCTGATTTTCCTATTAATGTTATATCAAACTAGCACATATGCTCGAGCATTGCAATGGAAGAGAAATAATTTCCTTTTAAATTTAGTGAGAATTATATGTGCAATCATGACCTTGTATGCACGCCGAGAAGAAAAATTTAGATTTTGGGTTCCGCCATGTGTGAAGTAATCAATCTGCCATTTTTTCATTCATTGATCGAGATGATTTAAGGTGTGAAGTTTGAACATTTAGGTCTTGAGTTTTGTTAGTCATCGCAAGCCAGAGAAGCCCGTGAATTATTCAATATATTTTCTATTCATTTGAGGGGATTTTAAGGTATGGAATTCCGTAATATGGAAGTGAGGCGGGTCTTCTCTTTTCCATGTACAAGCCACACATATAGTACAACCGGAGTTAATTCTACTCTGCTATTTGTCCATTCATTGATTGAGGGGATTTAAGGTGTGAAGTTGATGGAAATATGCCCTAGAGGCAATAATAAAGTTGTTATTTTTATATTTCCTTATATCATGGTAAATGTTTATTATTCATACTAGAATTGTATTAACCGAAAACTTGATACTTGTGTGGATACATAGACAAAACACCGTGTCCCTAGTAAGCATCTACTAGACTAGCCCGTTAATCAAAGATGGTTAAGTTTCCTAACCATAGACATGTGTTGTCATTTCATGAACGGGATCACATCATTAGGAGAATGATGTGATGGACAAGACCCATCCGTTAGCTTAGCATTTTGATCGTTCAGTTTTATTGCTATTGCTTTCTTCATGTCATATACATATTCCTTTGACTATGAGATTATGCAACTCCCGGATACCGCAGGAATGCCTTGTGTGCTATCAAATGTCACAAAGTAACTAGGTGATTATAAAGATGCTCTATAGGTATCTCCGAAGGTATTTGTTGGGTTAGCATAGATCGAGATTATGATTTGTCACTCCGAGTATCGGAGAGGTATCTCTGGGCCCTCTTGGTATTGCACATCATTATAAGCCTTGCAAGAAATGTGACTAATGAGTTAGTTGTAGGATGATGTATTACGGAACGAGGAAAGAGACTTGCCAGTAACGATATTGAACTAGGTATGAAGATACCGACGATCGAATCTCGGGCAAGTAACATACCGATGACAAAGGAAATAACGTATGTTGTCATTACGATATGACCGATAAAGATCTTCGTAGAGTATGTAGGAACCAATATGAGCATCCAGGTTCCGCTGTTGGTTATTGACCGGAGAGGTGTCTCGGTCATGTTGATGTCTACTACACAACCTTCTTATTGTAGACTCGTTTTTGGGCCTCCAAGCACAGAGTTATGTAGGACAGTAGCAAATTTCCCTCAAGTGGATGACCTAAGCTTTATCAATCCGTGGGAGGCGTAGGATGAAGATGGTCTCTCTCAAACAACCCTGCAACCAAATAACAAAGAGTCTCTTGTGTCCCCAACACACCCAATACAATGTTAAATTGTATAGGTGCACTAGTTCGGCGAAGAGATGGTAATACAAGTGTAATATGGATGGTAGGTATAGGTTTTTGTAATCTGAAAAATATAAAAATAGTAAGGTAACTAGTGATAAAAGTGAGCAAAAACGGTATTGCAATGCTTGGAAACAAGTCCTAGGGTTCATACTTTCACTAGTGCAAGTTCTCTCAACAATGATAACATAATTAGATCATATAACAATCCCTCAACGTGCAACAAAGAGTCACTCCAAAGTCACTAATAGCGGAGAATAAACGAAGAGATTATTGTAGGGTATGAAACCACCTCAAAGTTATTCTTTCTGATTGATCTATTGGGATATTCCTATAAGGGTCACAAACATCCCTAGAGTTCATACTAAAATAACACCTTAAGACACACATCAACCAAAACCCTAATGTCACCCAGATACTCCAATGTCACCACAAGTATCCACGGGTTTGATTATACATATGCATCACACAATCTCAGATTCATCTATTCAAACCAACACAAAGAACTTCAAAGAGTGCCCCAAAGTTTCTACCGGAGAGTCAAGACAAAAACGTGTGCCAACCCCTATGCATAAGTTCACAAGGTCACAGAACCCGCAAGTTGATCACCAAAACATACATCAAGTAGATCACGTGAATATCCTATTGTCACCACAGATGAGCACATGCACTACGTACATCAAGTGTTCTCAAATCCTTAAGGACTCAATCTGATAAGATAACTTCAAAGGGAAAACTCAATCCATTACAAGAAGGTAGAGGGGGAGAAACATCATAAGATCCAACTATAATAGCAAAGCTCGCGGTACAGCAAGATCGTGCCAAATCAAGAACACAAGAGAGAGAGAGATCAAACACATAGCTACTGGTACATACCCTCAGCCCCGAGGTGAACTACTCCCTCCTCATCATGGAGAGTGCCGGGATGATGAAGATGGCCACCGATGATGGTTTCCCCCTCCGGTAGGGTGCTGGAACGGGCTCCCGATTGGTTTTTCGTGGCTAAAGAGGCTTGCGGCGGCGGAACTCCCGATCTAGGTTTATTTCTGGGGGTTTCTATACTTATAGGATTTTTTTGCGTTGAGAACAAGTCAGGGGGTCCACGAGGAGCCCACAAGACCAGAGGGCGCGCCCTCCACCCTTGTGGAGGCCTCTTGGCTCTTCTGGCCCAACTCTTTTGCTTTCGGGGCTTCTTCTGGTCCATACAAAATCACCGTAAATTTTCAGCTCAATTGGGCTCCGTTTGATATTTCTTTTTGCGAAACTCAAACATAAGGAAAAACAGAAGCTGACACTTGGCTCTAAGTTAATAGGCTAGTCCCAAAAATCATATAAAATAGCATATAAAATTATAAATTCATATAAAACATCCAAGATAGATAATATAATAGCATGGAACAATAAAAATTATAGATACGTTGGAGACGTATCACATGTCTACATAGTTCTCGAACCCGTAGGGTCCGCACGCTTAACGTTCGATGACAATTTTGTATTGTATGAGTTATGTGATTTGGTGACCAAATGTTGTTCGGAGTTCGGAATCAGATCACATACATGACGAGGAGTCTCTAAATGGTTGAGAGGTAAAGATTCATATATAGGACGATGATATTCGGACACCGGAAGTATTCTGGGGGTACCGGGTAGATATCGGATCATCGGAAGGGGTTCCGGGCACTCCCCTGGCAACTATATGGGCCTAATGGGCCAAGAGGGGAAACACATCAGCCAGCATGGGCTGCTGTGCCCCCCATATAGGTCGAACCTGGAGGGGAAGGAAAGAGGGGAAGAGAGAAAGGAAGGGGAGGGATTCGGCCTCCCCCTTCCTTCCCTCCTCCCTCCTCCTTCCTTTCCCCTACAGAAATAAAGGTAGGGGCGAATAGGACAAGGGCCCCAAGTAGGATTCCTCCTACTTGGGCGCCCCCTTGGCTGCTCCCTCTCCCTCCCACCTATATATATGAGGGGGAGGCGCCTAGAACACACAACAACATCTGTTAGCCGTGTGCGGCGCCTCCCTCCACAGATTACACCTCCGGTCATATCTTCGTAGTGCTTAGGTGAAGCCCCGCGCGGATCACTTCACCATCACCATCACCACGCCGTCGTGTTGAAGGAACTCTCCCTCGACACTTTGCTGGATCAAGAGTTCGAGGGACGTCATCGAGCTGACCGTGTGCAGAACTCAGAGGTGCCGTACGTTCGGTGCTTGATTGGCCGGAACGAGAAGAAGTTCGACTACATCAACCACGTTGTCAAACGCTTCCGCTTTTGGTCTACGAGGGTATGTGGACACACTCTCCCCGTCTCGTTGCTATGCATCTCCTAGAGAGATCTTGCATGAGTGTAGGATTTTTTTTAAATTGCATGCTACATTTGCCAATAGTGGCATCCGAGCCAGGTCTATGCGTAGATGATATGCCCGACTAGAACGCAAAGAGTTGTGGGCAATGATCGTCATACTGCTTACCACCAATGTCTTATTTTGATTCGGCGGTATTGTTGGATGAAGCGGCCCGAACCAACCTTACATGACCACGTTCATGAGACCGGTTCCACCGACAGACATGTGATACGTCTCCAACGTATCTATAATTTTTGATTGCTCCATGCTATATTATCTACTGTTTTGGACTAGATTGGGCATTATTTTCCACTTTTATATTATTTTTGGGACTAACCTATTAACCGGAGGCCCAGCCCGGAATTGCTGTTTTTTGCCTATTTCAGTGTTTCGGAGAAACAAAATATCAAACGGAGTCCAAACGGAATAAAATCTTCGGGGACGTGATTTTCTCACCGAACGTGATCCAGGAGACTTGGACCCTACTCCAGGGAGTCAAAGAGGAGGTCACGAGGGTGGGGGGCGCCCCCCTAGGGCGCGCCCCCTGCCTCGTGGGCCCCTCGGTGCTCCACCGACGTACTCCTTCCTCCTATATATACCTGTGTACCCCCAAACGATCAGAACAGGAGCCAAAAACCTAATTCCACCGCCACAACTTTTTGTATCCACGAGATCCCATCTTGGGGCCTGTTCCGGAGCTCCGCCGGAAGAGGGCCGTCATCACGGAGGGCTTCTACATCATCCTAGCCCCTCCGATGAAGTGTGAGTAGTTTACCTCAGACCTTCGGGTCCATAGTTAGTAGCTAGATGGCTTCTTCTCTCTTTTTGGATCTCAATACAAAGTTCTCCCCCTCTCTTGTGGAGATCTATTCGATGTAATCTTCTTTTTGCGGTGTGTTTGTTGAGACCGATGAATTGTGGGTTTATGATCAAGTCTATCTATGAACAATAGTTGAATCTTATCTGAATTCTTTTATGAATGATTGGTTATCTTTGCAAGTCTCTTCAAATTATCCGTTTGGTTTGGCCAACTAGATTGGTAGTTCTTGCCATGGGAGAAGTGCTTAGCTTTGGGTTCGATCTTGCGGTGTCCTTTCCCAGTGACAGAAGGGGCAGCAAGGCACGTATTGCATCGTCGCCATCGAGGATAACAAGATGGGGTTTATTTCATATTGCATGAATTTATCTCTCTACATCATGTCATCTTGCTTAAGGCGTTACTCTGTTTTTAACTTAATACTCTAGATGCATGCTGGATAGCGGTCGATGAGTGGAGTAATAGTAGTAGATGCAGAATCGTTTCGGTCTACTTGTCACGGACGTGATGCCTATATACATGATCATGCCTATATATTCTCATAACTATGCTCAGTTCTGTCAATTGCTCAACAGTAATTTGTTCACCCACCGTAGAATACTTATGCTCTTGAGAGAAGCCACGAGTGAAACCTATGGCCCCGGGTCTATTCTCATCATATCAATCTCCATCACTTTAATCTTGCTTTGCTTTTTATTTTGCTTTTACTTTTTACTTTGCATCTTTATACCAAAAATACTATATCTATCAGATCTCACTCTCGTAAGTGACCGTGAAGGGATTGACAACCCCTAATCGCGTTGGTTGCGAGTAGCTATCGTTTTGTGCAGGTACGAGGGACTTGAGCGTGGCCTCCTACTGGATTGATACCTTGGTTCTCAAAAACTGAGGGAAATAATTACGCTACTCTGCTGCATCATCCCTTCCTCTTCGGGTAAAACCAATGCAAGCTCAAGACGTAGCAAGAAGGATTTCTGGCGCCGTTGCCAGGGAGTCTACGCAAAAAGTCAACATACCAAGTACCCATCACAATCCCTATCTCTCGCATTACATTATTTGCCATTTTCCTCTCGTTTTCCTCTCCCCCCAATTCACCCTTGCCGTTTTATTCGCCCTCTCTCTCTCTCTCTATCCTCCCTCTGTATTTGCCTCTTTTGCCCGCTTGCTTTTTGTTTGCTCGTGTATTAGATTGCTTGTTTGTCGCGATGGATCAAGATACTACCAAATTGTGTGACTTCACCAATACCAATAATAATGATTTCCTTAGCACTCCGGTTGCTCCTCTTGCTAATACTGAATCTTGTGAAATCAATGTTGCTTTGTTGAATCTTGTTATGAAAGATCAATTCGCCGGCCTTCCTAGTGAAGATGCCGCTACTCATCTGAATAGCTTCATTGATTTATGTGATATGCAAAAGAAAAAAGATGTCGATAATGATGTCATTAAATTGAAGCTATTTCCTTTTTCGCTTAGAGATCATGCTAAAGCTTGGTTTTCGTCTTTGCCTAAAAATAGTATTGATTCATGGAACAAGTGCAAAGATGCTTTTATCTCTAAGTATTTCCCTCCCGCTAAGATCATCTCTCTTAGAAACGATATTATGAACTTTAAGCAACTTGATCATGAACATGTTGCACAAGCTTGGGAGAGAATGAAATTAATGATACGTAATTTCCCTACTCATGGTTTGAATTTGTGGATGATTATACAAAATTTTTGTGCCGGATCGAAATTTGCTTCTAGAAATCTTTTAGATTCGGCCACGGGAGGCACTTTTATGGAAATCACTTTAGGAGATGCTACTAAACTCCTAGATAATATTATGGTTAATTATTCTCAATGGCATACTGATAGATCTTCTAATAAAAAAGTGCATGCGATAGAAGAAATCAATGTTTTGAGTGGAAAGATGGATGAACTTATGAAATTATTTGCTACTAAGAGTGTTTCTTCTGATCCTAATGATATGCCTTTGTCTACTTTGATTGAGAATAACAATGAATCTATGGATGTGAATTTTGTTGGTAGGAATAATTTTGGTAACAACGCTTATAGAGAGAATTTTAATCCTAGGCCATATCCTAGTAATCCTTCTAATAATTATGGGAATTCCTACAACAACTTTTATGGAAATTATAATAAGATGCCCTCTGAATTTGAGAATAGTGTTAAAGAGTTTATGAATTCACAAAAGAATTTTAATGCTTTGCTTGAAGAGAAATTGCTTAAAGTTGATGATTTGGCTAGAAACGTTGATAGAATTTCTCTTGAGATTGATTCTTTAAAGCTTAGATCTATTCCTCCTAAGCATGGTATCAATGAGTCTCTCAAAGCCATGAGAATTTCCATTGATGAGTGCAAGGAAAGAACCGCTAGGATGCGTGCTTCCAAAGATGCCTTTATTAAAGCGTGTTCTTCCAATTCCTATGAAAATCAAGATGAAGATCTAAAAGTTATTGATGTGTCTCCTATTAAATCTTTATTTTTCAATATGAATCTTGATGAAACTGAATATGATCTTCCTTTACCTAGACGGCGTTCTAAAAATTTGGAGTATTTAGATCTTAATGATGAAATTGATGAAAGTGGGATTGAAAGAAATAAAAATCTAGATGTTGCTAAACCCACTATATTGGATTTCAAGGAATTTAATTATGAAAGTTGCTCTTTAATTGATTGTATTTCCTTGTTGCAATCCGTGCTAAATTCTCCACATGCTTATAGTCAAAATAAAGCCTTCACCGAACATATTGTTGATGCCTTGATGCAATCTTATGAAGAAAAACTCGAGTTGAAAGTTTCTATCCCTAGAAAAATCTATGATGAGTGGGAACCAACTATTAAAATTAAAATTAAAGATCATGAGTTTTATGCTTTGTGTGATTTGGGTGCTAGTGTCTCTACTATTCCCAAGACTTTGTGTGATTTGCTAGATTTCCGTAATTTTGATGATTGCTCTCTAAACTTGCATCTTGCGGATTCCACTATTAAGAAACCTATAGGAAGGATTAATGATGTTCTTATTGTTGCAAATAGGAATTATATGCCCGTAGATTTCATTGTTCTTGATATAGATTGCAATCCTTCTTGCCCTATTATTCTTGGTAGACCTTTCCTTAGAACGGTTGGTGCGATTATTGATATGAAGGAAGGGAATATTAGATTTCAATTTCCATTAAAAAAGGGCATGGAACACTTTCCAAGAAATAAAATAAAATTGCCATGTGAAGCTATCATGAGAGCCACTTATAGATTGCCTACCAAAGATGGCAATACCTAGATCTATCCTCGCTTTTATGCCTAGCTAGGGGCGTTAAACGATAGCGCTTGTTGGGAGGCAACCCAATTTTATTTCTATGCCTTGCTTTTTTCTCCTGCTTAGTAATAAATAAATTATTTAGCCTCTTTTTTGGTTGTGTTTTTTTTGTTTAATTAGTGTTTGTGCCAAGTAGAACCGTTGGGAAGACTTGGGGAAAGTCTTGTTGAACTTGCTGTAAAAAACAGAAACTTTAGTGCTCACGAGAACTGCTGTCATTTTTATTTGAAGAGTGCTATTTAGTTAATTATTTTTGCAGATGATTAATAGATAAATTACTCACGTCCATAAATTTATTTTAGAATTTTTGGGGTTCCAGATCTTGCGCTAGCTACAGATTACTACAGACTGTTCTGTTTTTGACAGATTCTGTTTTTCGTGTGTTGTTCGCTTATTTTGATGAATCTATGGTTAGTAAAATAGTTTATAATCCATAGAGAAGTTGGAATACAGTAGGTTTAAAACCAATATAAATAAAGAATGAGTTCATTACAGTACCTTGAAGTGGTCTTTTGTTTTCTTTCGCTAACGGAGCTCACGAGTATTCTATTTTGAGTTTTGTGTTGTGAAGTTTTCAAGTTTTGGGTGAATTCTGTTGATGGATTATGGAACAAGGAGTGGCAAGAGCCTAAGATTGTGGATGCCCATGGCACCCCAAGATAATCCAAGGACACCAAAAAGTCAAAGCTTGGGGATGCCCCGGAAGGCATCCCCTCTTTTCGTCCACTTCCATCGCTAATTTACTTGGAGCTATATTTTTATTCACCAACATGATATGTGTTTTGCTTGGAGCGTCTTGTATTATTTGTGTCTTTGTGTCTTAGTATGCCACAATCATCCTTGCTGTACACACCTTTTGAGAGAGCCATACATGAATTAAAATTTGATAGAATACTCTATGTGCTTCACTTATATCTTTTGAGCTAAGTAGTTTTGCTCTATGTTCTTCACTTATATCTTTTGAGCTAAGTAGTTTTGCTCTATGTGCTTCACTTACATATTTTGAGCATTATAATTTTGCTCTATGTGCTTCACTTAGATCTTTTAGAGCATGGTGGTGGTTTTGTTTTAAAGAAACTATTGATCTCTCATGCTTCACTTAAATTATTTTGAGAATCTTAATAGCATGGTAGTTTGCTTAATAATAATATGCTTGGTATTCAAGATTTGTGAAAATTTCTTTTGAGTGTGTTGAATACTAAGAAAAGATTGAAGCATGATAATTGTTTTGAGATATGGAGGTGATAATATTAAAGTCATGCTAGTTGAGTAGTTGTGAATTTAAATAATACTTGTGTTAAAGTTTGTGATTCCCGTAGCATGCACGTATGGTGAACCGTTATGTGACGAAGTCGGAACATGATTTATTTATTGATTGTCTTCCTTATGAGTGGCGGTCGGGGATGAGCGATGGTCTTTTCCTACCAATCTATCCCCCTAGGAGCATGCGCGTAATACTTTGCTTTGATAACTTCTAGATTTTTGCAATAAGTATATGAGTTCTTTATGACTAATGTTGAGTCCATGGATTATACACACTCTCACCCTTCCACCTTTGCTAGCCTCTCTAGTACTGCACACTTTTCGCCGGTATCATACACCTACCATATACCTTCCTCAAAACAGCCACCATATCTACCTATTATGGCATTTCCATAGCCATTCCGAGATATATTGCCATGCAACTTTCCACCATCTAGTTCATCATGACACATTCATCATTGTCATATTGCTTAGCATGATCATGTAGTTGACATAGTATTTGTGGCAAAGCCACCATTCATAATTTTTTCATACTTGTCACTCTTGATTCATTGCATATCCTGGTACACTCCCGGAGGCATCCATATAGAGTCATACTTTGATTTAGAATCGAGTTGTAATCATTGAGTTGTAAAAAAATAAAAGTGTGATGATCATCATTCAATAGATCATTGTCCCAAAAAAAGAGAAAGGCCAAAGAAAAAAAGAAGGCCCAAAAAAGGGGCAATGCTACTACCCTTTTACCACACTTGTGCTTCAAAGTAGCACCATGATCTTCATAGTAGAGAATCTCTCATGTTATCACTTTCATATACTAGTGGGAATTTTACATTATAGAACTTGGCTTGTATATTCCAATGATGGGCTTCCTCAAATTGCCCTAGGTCTTCGTGAGCAAGCAAGTTGGATGCACACCCACTTAGTTTCTTTTTGAGCTTTCATACATTTATAGCTCTAGTGCATCCGTTGCATGGCAATCCCTACTCACTCACATTGATATCTATTGATGGGCATCTCCATAGCCCGTTGATATGCCTAGTTGATGTGAGACTATCTTACCCTCCTTTTTGTCTTCTCCAAAACCACCATTCTATTCCACCGATAGTGCTATATCCATGGCTCATGCTCATGTATTGCGTGAAGATTGAAAAGGTTTTGAAAAAGTTAGAGTATGAAACAATTGCTTAGTTTGTCATCGGGGTTGTGCATGATTTAAATACTTTGTGTGGTGAAGATGGAGCATAGCCAGACTATATGATTTTGTAGGGATAACTTTCTTTGGCCATGGTATTTTGAGAAGACATAATTGCTTTATTAGTATGCTTGAGGTATTATTATTTTTATGTCAATATAAACTTTTGTCTTGAATCTTTCTAATCTGAATATTCATATCACAATTAAGAAGATTTGCATTGAAATTATGCCAAGTAGCACTCCGCATCAAAAATTCTCTTTTTATCATTTACCTACTCGAGGACGAGCAGGAATTAAGCTTGGGGATGCCTAATACGTCTCCAACGTATCTATAATTTTTGATTGCTCCATGCTATATTATCTACTATTTTGGACTATATTGGGCTTTATTTTCCACTTTTATATTATTTTTGGGACTAACCTATTAACCGGAGGCCCAGCCCAGAATTGCTGTTTTTTTTGCCTATTTCAGTGTTTCGGAGAAACAGAATATCAAACGGAGTCCAAACGGAATAAAATCTTCGGGAACGTGATTTGACCCTACTCCAGGGAGTCAAAGAGGAGGTCACGAGGGTGGGGGCGCCCCTCTAGGGCGCGCCCCCTGCCTCGTGGGCCCTCGGTGCTCCACCGACGTACTCCTTCCTCCTATATATACCTACGTACCCCCAAACGATCAGAACAGGAGCCAAAAACCTAATTCCACCGCCACAACTTTCTGTATCCACGAGATCCCATCTTCGGGGCTGTTCCGGAGCTCCGCCGGAAGAGGGCCGTCATCACGAAGGGCTTCTACATCATCCTAGCCCCTCCGATGAAGTGTGAGTAGTTTACCTCAGACCTTCGGGTCCATAGTTAGTAGCTAGATGGCTTCTTCTCTCTTTTTTGATCTCAATACAAAGTTCTCCCCCTCTCTTGTGGAGATCTATTCGATGTAATGTTCTTTTTGCGGTGTGTTTGTTGAGACCGATGAATTGTGGGTTTATGATCAAGTCTATCTATGAATAATATTTGAATCTTCTCTGAATTCTTTTATGTATGATTGGTTATCTTTGCAAGTCTCTTCGAATTATCCGTTTGGTTTGGCCAACTAGATTGGTAGTTCTTGCCATGGGAGAAGTGCTTAGCTTTGGGTTCGATCTTGCGGTGTCCTTTCCCAGTGACAGAAGGGGCAACAAGGCACGTATTGCATCGTTGCCATCGAGGATAATAAGATGGGGTTTATTTCATATTGCATGAATTTATCTCTCTACATCATGTCATCTTGCTTAAGGCGTTACTCTGTTTTAACTTAATACTCTAGATGCATGCTGGATAGCGGTCGATGAGTGGAGTAATAGTAGTAGATTTAGAATCGTTTCGGTCTACTTGTCACGGACGTGATGCCTATATACATGATCATGCCTAGATATTCTCATAACTATGCTCAATTCTGTCAATTGCTCAACAGTAATTTGTTCACCCACCGTAGAATACTTATGCTCTTGAGAGAAGCCACTAGTGAAACCTATGGCCCCCGGGTCTATTCTCATCATATCAATCTCCATCACTTTAATCTTGCTTTGCCTTTTATTTTGCTTTTACTTTTTACTTTGCATCTTTATACCAAAAATACCAAAAATACTATATCTATCAGATCTCACTCTCGTAAGTGACCGTGAAGGGATTGACAACCCCTAATCGCGTTGGTTGCGAGTAGCTATCGTTTTGTGTAGGTACGAGGGACTTGAGCGTGGCCTCCTACTGGATTGATACCTTGGTTCTCAAAAACTGAGGGAAATACTTACGCTACTCTGCTGCATCGTCCCTTCCTCTTCAGGGAAAACCAACGCAAGCTCAAGATGTAGCAACATGCTACTAGTTTTGCATAAAGATGGCTGAAGGGTGTCTGTTTCTCCAACTTTATTTGAATCTAATTTGACTGCGGCCGGTCCTTGTTGAAGGTTAAAACAACAAACTTGATAAATCACCGTTGTGGTTTTGATGCTTAGGTAAGAATGGTTCTTGCTAGAAGCCGATAGCAACCACATAAAACTTGCAACAACAAAGTAGAGGACGTCTAACTTGTTTTTGCAGGGCATGTTGTGATGTGATATGGTCAAGACATGATGTGATTGCTCTCTGACTATAGCGCCAGAAAAGCTCATGTCTGCTAGGACCATGTCGATATATCCCCAAAGAGGAAGGGATGATGCAGCACAGCGACGGTAGGTATTTGTAGCGACCCGACCCGAATGGATCAAGTCTCTGTGCTTATGTGTCATCCCTGGATCAGTATGCTGACACACACAGTACTCGAAGGATTTACAACAGAGGTAAATCACATGTATAAAGTAACATAAATACTATTACCTCAATCCAAATAGCGGAAGCAACAAGGTTGTGGATTCCCATCAACACCAACGGCAAAGTTGAGTGTAGAAATCGTAACCCTAACGTATCACTTACTCGTTGTAAGAAACCTGCAACATAAGACGTTGCAGCCCAAAACGGGTCAGTACATTGAATGTACTGGCAAATTCACACCATAGAGAAAATGATGAACAATGGCTATCACTATATGCATATATGGCTGGTGGAAAAGCTCTATGGTTATAAGGTTTTTGCGTAAAGCCAATTTTTCCCTACTGCAAAGGAATAAATTTATTTAACTATCATGGTGGTTGTGAAACATTGAGAATGGTTGACAGCATCCTCAATCCCAATTAAAAATAATTAAAACCCAACAACATTAATTAGAAGTAACATGATGAGATTCACATGATATTCAAGAACTAGATACTCAAGTTGTCCATAACCGGGGACACGGCTAATCATGATTAGTTTATACACTCTGCAGAGGTTTGCGCACTTTTCCCCACATGACTCGGTCACCTCCGTTTGGTTTCCCGCACTACAGGGTGTTTGAGTAGACGGATGATCGAGACATAGTCTTTCAGAAGCGCTAGCACCTTACATGTGGGGTAGACCGTACCACCTACAACCCCTACATCTGCTAGTCCACCCCGTAAGAGTTCGCACAACTTAGTCAACTATGCCAGAGCCCATAGTAGCATGTGGCTGCACACGGAAGTTTCTAGCATGAATTATCTTATGATCCCTTTGAGCCTGGGTGGCGGTCCGAAAAAAAACCAGGCAAGTCCTGATAGACATCAGGTGCCTCAATCCACCCAGATGTGTGTTTAAGTTGCCACCTTAGATAAACCATTAAAATATCAATCTCACATCTGTCATGGATATCACTCACCCAATCCACGTCTACTAGCATAGCATGGCATAAATAGCAAACGTAGAAGTAACTCCCAAGGGTTTCATAATAATACAGGTAATAGGTGCTACCTCATCTACTTCCCATCCCACAATTTAATTAGATCCTAATCATGCAAAGTGAGAGGATTGATCTAATGCAATAAAACTGGGTTGTAGAAAAGGTATGATCAAAGTGTGAACTTGCCTGCAATGTAGATGAAGATGATTCACTCTTAAAACTCTTGATAGATCTACTCGTCACACTCCGGTCAATCTATCGTAAGCAAACAATAGTAACCACACAATAAGTACTCATCTAAAGCACAAGTAAAACTCGAACGAGAGAGCGAACCAGAAGGTTCAACTTAAGAACTCCGGTTGCAAAGGAGGAACCGAACAAAGAAACGGAAAACAAACGGCGGAAGAAAACAACTCGGTTCTAGCAAGTTGAAACTAGGTCAAATTTTACCGGGGCAAAAACTTGTTTAAGTTGATTAGACGGAACGGCGGTTTCAAAACGAAACTCCAGGCACTTGAATCACCTGATTCCGATAAACGGGCGAGAAGATAAACTAGAACGAAGATCGAATCTGAGATCGCGATCGCGGAATAAATCTGACGAAAAGAAAGAGACGAACGGTTAAATTAACGGACGTTCGTTAACCTAGAAGAATCTGGTGATCACGTTCGTTAGGACGAACGGTCCGGCGAACGGTCCAAAGGCAACTAAATCGGAAAAGAAAATGAATCCGATCTAGGGTTTCGAAGAAGAAAACCGAAACGAAAAACCGATCTAGAAAACGAATCAGAAGAGAGGAAAAGAATCGGAACGATTAGAAGAAAACGATCCGAGGAAAAGAGACACGGGGAAACCTCGGCGAGGTCTCCGGTGAGGGGCTCCGGCGGCGTGGCGTAGGGCGGCGGCAGCGCTAGGGCAAGGTGCGGCGGTGCGGGTGTGGGACGGCGCGGCGGCGGTGTAGGGCGCGGGGTGGGGTGCTGTGGAGGGCTTGGGGTTTGATTTGATGGGTTTAGAGGG
>NC_041384.1:568056582-568200738 GCF_002162155.2 Triticum dicoccoides | reverse complement strand
GTTTAGAGGGGGGGGTGTTGGGGTATTTATATTGGGGAGGGGAGGGGGTTTCTTGGGGTAGGGGACAAGAAATAGAGTAGGAAAAGGAAAGAAAAAGAGGAAACGGAGTAGGACTAGGAATACGAAACAAAGGAAAAAGGGGCAAGGGGCTACCCTAGAACCCTTTTAGGATTCGTAGAGCAAGAGGTGGCGGCCTGGGGCGCTCCTGGTGCCTGGCGCTGCGCTGCGCGCAGGGAGGCTGCGGCTTGGCTTGGGCCTTTGGCCCGGCTAGGCCTTGGTCCAGTTTTTTTTAACTGATTCCGCGCGCAGAAAAAAACGAAAAAGAAAACTAAACGGGCTCCAAAATTCTAAAAGTAAATTTTCCCCGACTCCTAAAAATGAGTCGAACAAAATGAACTTTTCTCCGGACCTAAAATAAAATTTTCAAAAACACGCATTTTTCCCTATCCAAATAAAACGCAAACAAACACCGGAAAACAAAAATTTGATCTATTTATTAAATCTTCATTTTTCCTATATTTTGGGAAAGTCATATTATTCCCTCTCTCATATTTTGATATCGGAAAAATAATTGAAGATGAAATAAATAAATCAAATGATCCTCTTTTCAAATTCGAGAAAACTCTCAAATATGAAAATAACGAAATCTCCAACTCTCTCCGAAGGTCCTTGAGTTGCGTGAAATTTCTAGGATCGACCAAAAGCAAGAAAATAAGATATGCATGATGATCTAATGTATAACATTCCAAATTGAAAATTTGGGATGTTACAGTATTTCCCTCAGTGAATAAACCAAGTTTATCGAACCAGTAGGAGAACCAAGCAACACAACGTAAACATCACCTGCACACAAATAACAACACCTCACAACCCGACGTGTTAAAGGGGTTGTCAATCCCTTTCGGGTAACGATGCCAGAAAATTGTAGTAGAATGAAATAATAGAGCGCAAATAAAATAAAGTTAAGCAAAGTATTTTTGTATTTTTGGTTTAATAGATCTGAATAAAAATGCAAAGGAAAAGTAGATCGCAGGCAAATATATGAGGAAGAAGACCCAGGGGCCGTAGGTTTCACTAATGGCTTCTCTCGAGAAAGATAGCAAACAACGGGTAAACAAATTAATATTGGGCAATTGATAGAACCTCAAATAATTATGACGATATCCTGGAAATGATCATTGCATAGGCATGACGTCCAAGATTAGTAGACCGACTCCTGCCTGCATCTACTACTATTACTCCACACATCGACTGGTATCCAGCATGCATCTAGTGTATTAAGTTCATGGAAAAATGGAGTAATGCAATAAGAATGATGACATAATGTAGAAAATATCCATTTATCTATTGCATAGATATAGATCCCATCTTTTTATCCTTAGTAGCAACGATACATACGTGTCGGTTCCCTTTGTGTCACTGGGATCAAGCACCATAAGATCGAACCCACTACCGGGCACCTCTTCCCATTGCAAGATAAATAGATCAAGTTGGCCAAAGAAAATCCAAATATTGGAGAAGAAATACGAGGCTATAAGAGATCAAAGAAACTCAAATAACTTTCATGGATATAAAAAGATATGACTGATCATAAACTCAAAGTTCATCAGATCCCAACAAACACACTGCAAAAGAATTACATCATATGGATCTCCAAGAGACCATTGTATTGAGAATCAAGAGAGAGAGAGAGAGAGAGAGAGAGAGAGAGAGAGAGATGAAGCCATCTAGCTACTAACTACGGACCCGAAGGTCTACAAAGAACTACTCATGCATCATCGGAGAGGCACTAATGGAGGTGGTGAACCCCATCCGAGATGGTGTCTAGATTGGATCTGGTGTGTCTGGACTCTGCGGCGGCTAGATGAATATTTCATCGACTCCCCTAGGGTTTTGGGAATATTTGGGTATTTATAGAGCAAAGAGACGGTCCGAGGGGCACCCGAGGTGGGCACAACCCACCCGGGCGCGCCCTGGTGGGTTGTCCCCTCCTCGGGACTCCCCCAGGTGCTTCCAGGGCCCAACTTGTTGCTTCTGGTCCATAAAAAATCTTCGTAAAGTTTCATGGCATTTGGACTCCGTTTGATATTGATTTTCTGCGATGTAAAAAACATGGAAAAACAGGAACTGGCACTTGGCACTATGTCAATAGGTTAGTACCAAAAAATGATATAAAATGACTATGAAATGATTATAAAACATCAAAGATTGATAATATAACAGCATGGAACAATAAAAAATTATAGATACATTGGAGACGTATAAGCATCCCCAAGCTTAACTCCTACTCGTCCTCGAGTAGGTAAGTGATAAAACAGAATTTTTGATGTGGAGTGTTGTTTAACATGTCATATCATATTCTTTTCTTTATACCATGGACAAATGGACTTTTTATGTGATTCAAAGAAATAGTGTAGTTTTGACACAATAATTTAGATACTCAAGCATATAAACAAGCAACATGTCTTTCAAAATATCAATGCTAAAATAAGTTATCCCTAGAAAATCATATAGTCTTGTCATGCTTTGTCTTCTTAACACAAAGTATTTATCATGCACAACCCCGATGACAAGCCAAGCAATTGCTTCATACTTTTTAACACGCTTCAACTTTTTCAACTCTTACGCAGTACATGAGCGCAAGCCATGGATATAGCACTATGGGTGGAATAGAGTATAATGATAGGGGTAAATATAGAGAAGACAAAAAAGTAAGAGAGTCTCACATCGATGCGGCTAACCAACAGGCTATGGAGATGCCCATCAATCGATATCAACGTGAGGAGTAGGGATTGCCATGCAACGAATGCACTAAGAGCTATAACTGTATGAAAGCTCAATATGAAAACTAAGTGGGTGTGCATCTAATCCAATAATGAAAAATTCCCACTAGTATATGAAAGTGACAACATAGGAGACTCTCTATATGAAAAACATGGTGCTACTTTGAAGCACAAGTGTGGTAAAGTATACTAGCAATGCCCCTTCTCTCTTTGTTTATTATTCTTTTCTTTTTTTCTTTTTTTTTTCTTTTTTCTTTTCTCTCATTGTCCAGAGTCTCATCCCGACTTGTGGGGTAATCATAGTCTCCATCATCCTTTCCTCACTGGGGCACTGCTCTAAGAATGAATATGATCATCACACTTCTATTCAACTATAACTCAAAAGAAACAAAAATTACAAATCGATACCTATGACAAGTATGACTCTATATGAATGCCTCTGGCAATGATCTAGCGTAACATGTATGAAAAATGATGAACGGTGGCTGAGCCACAAACACTATGTCAGCTATATGATCATGCAAAGCAATATGACAATGAATGCTCAAGTCATCAAACGAAAACGGTGGAAGTTGCATGTCAATATATCTCGGAATAGCCATGGAAAAGCCATAATAGGTAGGTATGGTAGCTGTTTTGAGGAAGATATAATGAGGCTTATGTGTGATAGAGCGTATCATATCACGGGGTTTGGATGCACCTGCGAAGTTTGCACCACATCTCAATGTGAGAAAGGGCAATGCACGGTACCATAGAGGCTAGCAAATTGCAAAAAGGTAAGAGTGTGTATAATCCATGGACTCACATTAGTCATAAAGAACTCATATACTTATTACAAAAGTTAATTAGCCCTTGAAGCAAAGTACTACTACGCATGCCCCTAGGGGGATAGATTGGTAGGAAAAGACCATTGCTCGTCCCCGACCGCCATTCATAAGGAAGACAATCAAAAATAAATCATGCTCCAACATCATAGCATAACGAGAGACTATACATGCATGCTTCGGGAATCACAAACCTTCACAACAATATTCCTACTAGAGCATAATTAATCATCAACATAACTCACATATCACATCATTTTATCTCAAAACTATTACTAAGAATCAACTTTATTTTGTCCAATGATCTCCATGACATTTTTATTTTCCTTATCCTTCTTGGACATCTATCACTTTGGGACTAATTTTCATGTGTTGCTTTTCATAATCTCAAACAAATATAAGTGAAGATCATGAGCATAATAAATTTTTCTTTCTCTCAAAATAATTTAAGTGAAGCAAGAGAGAATTTCTTCAAAATTTTACTAACTCTCAAATAAGTCTAAGTGAAGCAATAGAGCATTTCTTCAAAAATACTAAGCACACCACGCTCAAAAAGATATAAGTGAAGCACTGGAGCAAGTCCTAGCTCATAAAAGATTTAAGTGAAGCATAGCAATCAATTCTAACAATTCATGACATAATTTTGGCTCTCTCAAATAGGTGTGTCCAGCAAGGATGGATGACTTAAACAAACTAAAACAAGCAAAGACTCATATCATACAAGACGCTCCAAGCAAAACACATATCATGTGACGAATAAAAATATAGTCTCGAGTAAAATATCGATAGTTGTTGGAAGAAAGCGGGGATGCCACTCGGGGGCATCCCCAAGCTTAGTTGGTTGCTCATTTTTGGATAATATCTTGGGATTCCAGGGCATCCCCAAGCTTAGGCTCTTCCATCCTTCCTTCATCCATCATAAGATAACCCAAAACTTGAAAACTTCAATCACACAAAACTCAACAAAACCTTCGTGAGATCCATTAGTATAAGAATAATAAACCACTACTATAAGTGATGTATCAAACCAATTCATATTTTTTTGTATTATATCTATTGTATTCCAAATTTTCTATGGCAAAAACTCATCAAAGAAAACCACAAAGCCATCAAAATAAGCACACAACACAAAGAAAACAGAATCTGTCAAAACAGAACAGTCTGTAGAAATCTGACTATTTCGAATACTTCTGTAACTCCAAAAATTATAAAAATGAGGAAGACCTGATAAATTTGTATATTGATCTAGTGAAAGTGGAATGGGTATTTTATTGCTCTCTGGTAAAAGATGAAAATTAATTTCGTGAGCATAAACGTTTCTGTTTTTTCAGCAAGATCAAACAACTATCACCCAAGAAGATCCTAAAGGCTTTACTTGGCACAAACACTAACTAAAACATAAAAACACAATCATAACAGTAGCATAATTGTCTAACACACAAGAACAGAAAAAAGCAAAAGTAAATTTATTCATTAGGTTGCCTCCCAACAAGCGCTATAGTTTTACACCCTTAGCTAGGCATAATATTTCATTGATGCTCACATAAACGATAATAATTGAAACACAAAGAGAGCATCATAAAACATGTGACAAACACATTTAAGTCTAACATACTTCCTATGCATAGGAATTTTATAGGCAAACAAATTATCAAGGCAAGAAATATGTAGCACATGCACAGGAGAGAAATAAAACATAGACAATCTCAACATAACGACAGGTAATCTAGTAATATGAAAATATCTAAAACTATATTTTCCTCTCTCATGATAATTACATGAAAGATCATAATCAAATTCAACAATATAGCTATCATAGAAAATTTTCTCTTCATGATCCACATGCATGCAAAGTTGACACTCTTCCAATATAGTGGGATTAACATCAAATAAAGTCATGACCTCTCCGAACCCACTTTCAATATTATTGCAAACATATTCATCATGAGGCTTAAATAAATTTTCAAGATCATAAGAAGAATCACCCCAATCATGATCGTTGCAACAAGTAGTGGACATAGCAAAATTAGCATCCCCAAGCTTGGGTTTTTGCATATTATTAGCACAACTGACATTAATAGAATTTATAGTAAAATCATTGCAATCATGCTTTTCATTCAAGGAGCTATCATGAATCACTTCATAAATTTCTTCATCACAATTTTCAGATTCATGAATCTCAAGCAAAACTTCTTAAAGATAATCTAGTGCCACTACAAAAGAAAAGACACTTTCATGATGATACGTGTTTGTCACAGTAGGTCACGTTTTCTGTCATGCATGTACATCCATGAAAATTTTATGACATAATCAAGATAGTCATACCTGTGCTGTCGTAGAAGTGTTCCATGACATTACCAAAAATATCATCATGGAACTGTCCACTTCCATGACAATAAATCCCGCGTCATAGAAGTGCTTTCATCAAGGGTGACCGACACGTGGCATCCACCGTAACGGCTCACCATTACGTTATCGGGTCCGGTTTTGGATCCGGTAACCCGTTAAAATCCCCGACCAATGGGGATTTCCCATGTGTAAAATCATCATTGGCTGGAGGAAACACGTGTCGGCTCACCGTTGGGACAGATGTCATCCACTCATTGGACTGAAGGCGCCTATGATACATCGACACATGGCACGACCCAACAGAGGCCCATTCTTGTGAAAAGGTCGGCCCGTTTGACTTGGTCAAAAGGTGGTGGGATGGCCCACGGAAAGCCTGTTAACGGCCTGTTCGCATATAGCCCATTTACAGCCCGCTAATCTAGGGCCCGTTACGACTATCCGAATTAGGCCCAGTAGTGTCATCTGGGCCGTCCAATATGATTCCAGCCCATTTTAACTTCTGACCCATGTATAGCCCATGAAGTCTTTCGGCCCATATGAGGCCCTTTGTAACTCTTGGCCCATTAACGGCCCGTGGTGAAATTGGCCCGTAATGAACAGTGTATCACTTTATACCCATTAACGGCCCATTATACCGTTGGGCTGTTTCCAGCCCATGTTATCTTTTGGCCTTCTCAGGGCCCATTTATTCTTGGGCTCATTTCCAGCATTCGATTACTTACGGCCTGTTACTGTCATTTTCTGCTTGTGGGCCAAATTCAGACCATGGTTACAGTCGGCCCGTTTCTGGCCCGTTAATACGTTGGGCCTTTTTCATAGCATCATCAAATATGGCCGATTAACGACGGACCGTTATGATCGCCCATGAATGGACGATTCCAACTCTAGCCCGTTTACGGCCATAATGCGGCATGTTATTGGCCCATGTTTGGGCAATCGATCATACGGCCCGTAGAAGGCCCATTGATGATACGACCCGTAGAAGGCCCATTGTTTCTACGCCCCGTAGAAGGCCCATTGTTTCTACGGACCGTAGAAGGCCCAGTGTCTCTACAGTAAATATGTAGCCCATGGTTATTGTGGCCTACTTAAAAAAAGGTTATTGCGGCCACTAGCAAACCGCGGAAAAATAACATCACTAACTACAAGCAAACAAATAAACAAGACAACAAGGAAATAAATAAGCAAGCAACTTACGCTAGGCTATCACGGCTATTACACATATGACATCCACTGGGCATCATAGTTCGCCACCAGTGCAAATATAGGGAACAAAGCAGCATATCATATACACTAGTTGTCAAAGTTGGCGACCAGTGCAAATAAACGCCGCAGCAAAACAAGTCCAAAACTGAAACCACTTAAAAAGATCTCAAGAAACAATATCCTGGGTACCCATAATGCTGGCAAGATGCGTAGCAAGCTTATTAACTTTCTCTTGTTTGGCGCTTAAATCTTCCAGCGCTTGTTGTTGCACCAGAAAGTATGCATCTGAATTCTGCAGGGACTTCCTCAGTCCTTCAGCTTCCTGTCGCAGCACATCTGATCGATTTCTTTCAACTTGAAGCTGAGACTCAAGAAGATGAACTGATTCAGGCAGTGAGTTCGAAGAGCTTGTGCCAGTAGTAGTGGCCAGTAACTCGAACACTACATCAAGACAGGACTTTTGGGTTCTCTCACTGTCATCAACGTAGTTTTTATCAGCTCTCTTGGAGACCAATAGGGATGTCTCACTATATTGAACCTTATCTGCATTACTTCATTTACCATTGCATAATAGGATACTATTCTCCAATATTTTGTCCACATTCTAAAAGAGAAACAAGCAGACACATCACAGGATTACCATGTTGTATATAAAACTCATTTCGGTAAATCAGTTGAGTAGTAAAGTGCACAGGGTAACAACATGAAACGAATATATATCTATGTACCATGGTCACTTTATGGTCTATATCATTCTAGTTTTTGTTGCCAAATCAAGATAGAGACACAGTTCAAATAATATTTGTACAAGACAAAGCAGAATAGACATAATATAAGTGTGGGAAACTATAGAGCAATAACAACACTTGTAATGTGCATGACATGAGAACATAACTGTTTATTCAATTGAAACTGAAATCAACATAGAGCAAGTTATAACAGCAAACCAGTTAAAGAAACAGGTTTAAAACATACCTGTTGCACCATTGGAGTTTCAATTCCATCCTTCAAATTTGAAAATAGTTGGTCTGAGTAAATACAGTGATGCAATAGCAAAGGAGTATGAACCATAGCTACAGAACCTGACCTAAGAACAATTCTTCTTCTCCTTTAAGCATTGAGTTGGGATTCAGAGTGGTGGTCCTCGTGCTTTGGGCACTATAGTTCCCTTACTATTTGCTCGTGTTTGGGTGCTCTGTGGTGGAGACGGTGCTGTGTCAACTGGAACTGGGTTACTATCTGCTGGGGTTGGGGTTAGAAGGGGTGTAGCTGGTTCTCTATCCAACTGGGTAGGGGTACAATCTGCGAGAGTCTGGGTTATGTGTGGTGGGGCTGGTACTTGGGCAAGTACAACCGTGGTTCTATCTGCATCAACTGGTAGCACTATATTTTCTGAATACCGTGTTGTTACTCCCTTAGATACTGCCATCACCCTCTCCAATTCAAATGGCTGATAAACAAGAAAAGTAATTGAATGTACATACATTGTATGATAGACAGATGCAATGGATAGTGGGGAATAAAAGAGGGCATGAAATAATTCACATTTATGTTTTCTAACCAAATAGGATAGCATGACACAATTTCACATATATGATGGCTAACTAAACAGGATAGCATGACACAATTTCACATTATGATGGCTAACTAAAAAAGATGGAAAGGCATAGTTCAAAATATGATGACTATGTAAACAGGATGACATGATATAACTATATAATGTGTTTATTAAATAGGTTGGCATGCCATAATTCACATACATGTCGCCTATGGAAACATGATAGCATGATATAATTCCTGGATAGAATAACATAATTCAAAATATGATGACTGTAAACACTAAACAGGATGAGATGATATAACTATATGATGTCTTTATTAAATGGGTTGCCATGCCATAACTCAAATAGATGTTGTGTATGTAAACATGATGGCATGATATAATTCAAATATATGATTTATATAGTAAGCAAGTAAGCAGATGGCAATCCATATATGATGTAAAAACTAAGCAATGCAAGACAACATGCATGACATGGGTAATATAACCCTGCCAAGTTTGAGCATAGACCTCAGGGGGGAAATAGGACTGGTCATCAATCTCTGAATCCTCCTCTGAGGAGCTCTCTGTATCCAGCAAGATGTCTGCTTCAGCAGGTAGCATTGTCTGCTCTAAATACCTTGTTTTCACTCCAGATACTTCCATCACCGCTTCAAATGGCTGATGCACGGGAAGAGTAGTTGAATATACAAACGTTGTCGACAAATGGAACACGTAATACAAAAAAATGATAGCATGATATAATTCACATACATGATGATTGGCTCAATAGCATGGCATTGCATAATTCACATATATAATGCCTTTGCAACAACATAGCATTGCATAATTCACATATATAATGTATTGCAACAAGATGGCAATGCATAATTCACATATATAGTAATTAGACACTAAACAGGTGGCATTCACACAAAGCATGTCTAAACTAATCAAATTACGTAGCAATGCAAGACACCATACGCACGATATGAGCAACATAACCCTGCCAAGTTAGAGCATACACCTCGGGGGGGGGGGATAGGACTGGTCATTTGTCTCTGAATCCTCCTCTGAGGAGCTATACGTAACCAGCGAGATATGTGCTTCGTCAGATAGCATAGTCTGCTCTGAAGACCTTGTTTTCACTCCAGAAATTTCCATCACCGTGTCAAATGGCTGATGCACACGAAGAGTAGTTGAATGTACTAACATTGTTGACAAATGTAATACGTAACGAAAAAAGGATGGTATGATATAATTCACATATAAGATGACTGGCTAAGCAGGATGGCATTGCAAAATTCACATATATGATGCCTGGCTAAACAAGATGGCTTTGCATAATTCACATAAACGAGGAATAAACTAAACAAATGGCATTCACACAAAGCATGTCTAAACTAAGCAGTTGACATATTTGATGTATAAAGTAAGCAATGCAAGGCACCATATGCATGATATAACCAACATCAGCATGCCAAGTTAGAGCGAAGACCTCAGGGGGTAAATAGGAGTGGTCTTCTCCTTCGGAATCCCCCTCAAAACAGATACCTTCCTCTCGATTACAATCCGAAATGGGTGGAGGGGGGCTGCCTTTGCGCCTACCATGGAGCGACGTTTGCATGAAATTTAATTGACATGCAAGGCTTGTCTCTTTTGCTCTACATGTTCAGTTCCATTGTGTACAATAACTGACATGCATAGGAATAAAACATAGTGAGATTATGTAAGGAGTGCATGCAGAAATCCAGAGTGATGGTAGCAACCTATGGATAGACCCAAAACCAATGATAGCAGGCAGATAATGGCTTTAGTTAAAAAATACAGATAATGGCTTCTTTACTGTTTATTTCCCACCCAACATGAAACTCACAGTAGACACCAGAGATTAACCAGATAGTAGATAGATACTATTGATTGCGGCCCCGATATGTACCCCACAACCATTTAAAAAATCAAGTTTGACCATTAGTTTGGAGCTGACTCAGAGTCTAACCGGTGAACATGATGATAAAGTAGCATGTAATATTAAGCGATGCATAACGTAAGCAGACGCTAAAGAGTGCGACCTCTCTTGCGGACCCGTGTAGTCCTCGAGGTCATCTGCTCGGTTGATGATTGTAATGCAGTTGTCATAGCTGTCGGCGGCGGGGAAGAAGATCTGAGGCGGCGAAATACGGTCTGGAGGCTGGATCCCTTCTGTGCTGGACCCTTCTGTCGTTGGAGCAGCTGAGCTTGGGTGGACGACGGCGCAGCAGGAGCGGGACAAACCACACAAGGTTTTCTTTGACAACTATCTGTAAGAGAAGTAATTATGTAAGGGCTCGTTTGAATTGGAGGATTCTAACAACGCAGGGATAGGAAATACACAGTAATAGGATAGGAATGCACGTGCAAAACAGAGAATTTAAAAATACACGATTTCTGCCAATCTGGGTGTTTGGTTCACAAGAATTGGAAGATCACAGGATGCAAAGAAGTATGGTGAGATTAAGTAAAACCATAAGAAAATGTACGGTTATAATGCTATTATGCTACTATCTCTTAGTCTTGTGCTCCATCAATACGAATTTGAAAAGGAGGACAAGTGGAAATGTTGGATAGTCGCACATCGAGCGTAGGAGATCCTCCAATTTGCGGATAATGCCCTTGAGTGCGATGATATGCTGCTTCAACAAAATATTTTCACTTGTGAGATACTTGTTTTGAATGCGAGCTAACTCAATCATCTTGAAAGCTTCAATCTCCGTTGAGGTAAAGAGATTGTGGTGAGGTTGAAGGATGTCTTCTTCTGCTACTGCCGGAACTTGATCCCCCATGGCCTTCTTGATCCCATCATCCTTGTTGATCTCTCCGGGTTCTTCTCTCTTCAGCTCTATCTTCATTAGCCAAGCATCATTGCCCTCATTGTTGGAGGAGGAGGGAGACAACATGATGCCTGGCCTTGACAACCCTGGCAGAAAACAGCTCGAAACAAAAACAGGAGATATTTGCATGATACGGTGGTCAAAGCCTTCGGGAGATTATATAGTGAATTTTTACCGACCAAAAGAACTATCGTGCAATAAAACGGAGTCTGGAGGGCACACGAGGTGCCCACGAGGCAGGGGGCCGCCCAGGGGGTAGGGCACACCCTCCACCCTCGTGGAAGCCTCGTGTCCTTTCCAGACTGCTTCTCATTTTCCTATTTTCTTAAATATTCCAAAACGGAGAAAAATTGCCATTAGAACTGTTTTGGAGTCAGTTTACTTACCATACCACATACCTATTCCTTTTCGGAGTCTGAAACGTTCTAGGAAGTGTCCCTTATGTATTCCTCCAGGGTTACAGTTTCAATAACATTAGTTTCAACATTTATGGGATTACCCGAGATATAATGTTTGATTCTTTGTCCGTTCACCACCCTCGAATTTGTGCCTTCGAAGTTGTTGATTTTTATGGCACCGGAATGATAGACCTCCTCGATGATGTAAGGACCTTCCCATTTAGAGAGGAGTTTGCCTGCAAAAAATCTTAAACGAGAGTTGTATAACAATACATAATCACCTACATTAAACTCACGTTTTTGTATCCTTTTATCATGCCATCTTGTAACTTTTCTTTAAACAGTTTCACATTCTCATAGGCCTGGGTTCTCCATTCATCAAGTGAGCTAATGTCAAAAAGCCTCTTCTCACCGGAAAGTTTGAAGTCATAGTTGAGCTCTTTAATAGCCCAATATGCCTTATGTTCTAATTCAAGAGGTAAGTGACATGCTTTACCATAAACCATTTTATATGGAGACACACCCATAGGATTTTTAATATGCAGTTCTATAAGCCCATAATGCATCATCAAGTTTCTTGGACCAATTCTTTCTAGATCTATTAACAGTCTTTTGCAAAATTAATTTAAGCTCTCTATTGCTCAGTTCTACTTGACCACTAGACTGTGGATGATATGGAGATGCAATTCTATGATTAACATCATACTTAGCAAGCATTTTACGAAAGGCACCATGAATAAAATGTGAACCACCATCAGTCATTAAGTATCTAGGGACTCCAAACCTTGGAAAAATAACTTCTTTAAGCATCTTAATAGAGGTGTTATGATCAACACTACTAGTTGGAATAGCTTCTACCCACTTAGTAATGTAATCAATAGCGACTAAAATATGTGTATACCCATTAGAGGAATGAAACGGTCCCATATAATCAAAGCCCCAAACATCAAATGGTTCAATAACAAGTGAATAATTCATAGGTATTTCTTGACGCCTAATAATATTACCAACTCTTTGACATTCATCACAAAACAAAACAAAACCTACGGGCATCCTTGAAGAGAGTAGGCCAATAAAAACCAGATTGCAATACCTTATGTGCAGTTTTGTCTCCAGCATGGTGTCCTCCATAAGCTTCGGAGTGACACTTGCGTAGGATCTGTTCCTATTCATGCTCAGGTACACAACGTCTAATAACACCATCTACTCCTTCTTTATAAAGATGTGGGTCTGACGGAAATATGCCCTAGAGGCAATAATAGAGTTATTATTTATTTCCTTATATCATGATAAATGTTTATTATTCATGCTAGAATTGTATTAACCGGAAACATAATACATGTGTGAATACATAGACAAACAGAGTGTCACTAGTATGCCTCTACTTGACTAGCTCGTTGATCAAAGATGGTTATGTTTCCTAACCATAGACATGAGTTGTCATTTGATTAACGAGATCACATCATTAGGAGAATGATGTGATTGACTTGACCCATTCCATTAGCATAGCACTTGATCGTTTAGTTTGTTGCTATTACTTTCTTCATGACTTATACATGTTCCTATGACTATGAGATTATGCAACTCCCGTTTACCGGAGGAACACTTTGTGTGCTACCAAACGTCACAACGTAACTGGGTGATTATAAAGGTGCTCTACAGGTGTCTCCAAAGGTACTTGTTGGGATGGCGTATTTCGAGATTAGGATTTGTCACTCCGATCGTCGGAGAGGTATCTCTGGGCCCTCTCGGTAATGCACATCACTTAAAGCCTTGCAAGCATTGCAACTAATGAGTTAGTTGCGAGATGATGTATTACGGAACGAGTAAAGAGACTTGCCGGTAAAGAGATTGAACTAGGTATTGAGATACCGACGATCGAATCTCGGGCAAGTAACATACCGATGACAAAGGGAACGACGTATGTTGTTATGCGGTTTGACCGATAAAGATCTTCGTAGAATATGTGGGAGCCAATATGAGCATCCAGGTTCCGCTATTGGTTATTGACCGAAGACGTGTCTCGGTCATGTCTACATAGTTCTCGAACCCGTAGGGTCCGCACGCTTAAGGTTTCAATGACAGTTATATTATGAGTTTATGAGTTTTGATGTACCGAAGGAGTTCAGAGTCCCGGATGAGATCGGGGACATGACGAGGAGTCTCAAAATGGTTGAGACGTAAAGATCGATATATTGGACGACTATATTCGGACATCGGAAAGGTTCCAAGTGATTCGGGTATTTTTCGGAGTACCGGAGAGTTATGGGAATTCGCCGGGGAGTATATGGGCCTTATTGGGCCATACGGGAATAGAGGAGAGAGGCCAAAAGGAAGGAGGCGCCCCCCCCCCCTCTGGTCCGAATTGGACAAGGGGTGCAGCCTACTTTTCCTTGTTCCTCTCCCCCTCTTTCCTTCTCTCCTACTCCAACAAGGGAAGGAGGAGTCCTACTCCCGGTGGGAGTAGGACTCCCCCCTTGGCGCGCCCTCCTCCTAGGCCGGCCGCCTCCCTCCCTTGCTCCTTTGTATACGGGGGCATTGGGGCACCCCATAGAGACAACAATTGATCCTTGAGATCTATTAGCCGTGTGCGGTGCCCTCCTCCACCATAATCCTCGATAATATTGTAGCGGTGCTTAGGCGAAGCCCTGCGACGGTAGAACAAGAAGATCGTCACCACGCCGTCATGCGGATGGAACTCTTCCCCGACATTCTGCTGGATCGGAGTCCGGGGATCGTCATCGAGCGGAACATGTCTAGAACTCGGAGGTGCCGTAGTTTCGGTGCTTGATCGGTCGGGCCGTGAAGACGTACGACTACATCAACCGCGTTGTGCTAACGCTTCCGCTTCCGGTCTACGAGGGTACGTAGACAACACTCTCCCCTCTCATTGCTATGCATCACCATGATCTTGCGTGTGCGTAGGATTTTTTTTTTGAAATTACTATGTTCCCCAACAGTGGCATCCGAGCCTAGGTTTTATGCGTAGATGTCATATGCATGAGTAGAACACAAGTGAGTTGTGGGTGATATAAGTCATACTGCTTACCAGCATGTCACACTTTGGTTCGGCGGTATTGTTGGATGAAGCGGCCCGGACCGACATTACGCGTACGCTTACGTGAGACTGGTTCAACCGACGTGCTTTGCACACAGGTGGCTGGCGGGTGTCAGTTTCTCCAACTTTAGTTGAACCGAGTGTGGCTACGCCCGGTCCTTGCGAAGGTTAAAACAGCACCAACTTGACAAACTATCGTTGTGGTTTTGATGCATAGGTAAGAATGGTTCTTGCTCGGCCCGTAGCAGCCACGTAAAACTTGCAACAACAAAGTAGAGGACGTCTAACTTGTTTTTGCAGGGCATGTTGTGATGTGATATGGTCAAGACGTGATGAGATATAAGTTGTTGTATAAGATGATCATGTTTTGTTGAAGTTATCGGCAACTGGCAGAAGCCTTCTGGTTCTCTCTTTATTGCATAAGATGCAAGCGCCAAATAATTGATTTACTTTATCGCTATGCGATAGCAATAGTTGCATGAGCAGTAGTTGGCGAGACGACCATGCGACGACACATTGATATAGATCAAGATGATGGAGATCATGGTGTCATGCCGGTGATGATGGAAATCATGACGATGCTTTGGAGATGGAGATCAAAGGCACAAGATGATGATGGCCATATCATGTCACATATTTTGATTGCATATGATGTTTATCTTTTATGCATCTTATTTTGCTTAGTTCGACGGTAGCTTTATAAGATGATCTCTCACTAAATTTCAAGATAAAAAGTGTTCTCCCTTAGTATGCACCATTGCCAAAGTTTGTCGTGCCCAGACACCACGTGATGATCAGGTGTGATAAGCTCTACGTCCATCTACAACGAGTGCAAGCCAGTTTTGCACACGTAGAATACTCAGGTTAAACTTGACGAGCCTAGCATATAACAGATATGGCCTCGGAACACAGAGACCGAAAGGTCGAGCGTGAATCATATAGTAGATATGATCAACATAGTGATGTTCACCATTGAAACTACTCCATCTCACGTGATGATCGGACATGGTTTAGTTGATTTGGATCACGTGATCACTTAGAGGATTAGAGGGATGTCTATCTAAGTGGGAGTTCTTAAGTAATACGATTAATTGAACTTTCATTTATCATAAACTCAGTCCTGGTAGTATTAGCATATCTATGTTGTAGATCAATAGCTCGCATTTAGCTCCCCTGTTTTATTTTTGATATGTTCCTAGAGAAAACTAAGTTGAAAGATGTTAGTAGCAATGATGCGGATTGGATCCGTGATCTGAGGTTTATCCTCATTGCTGCACAGAAAAATTATGTCTTTGATGCACCGCTAGGTGACAAACCTATTGCAGGAGCAGATGCAGATGTTATGAACATTTGGCTAGCTCAATATGATGACTACTTGATAGTTTAGTGCACCATGCTTAAACGGCTTAGAATCGGGACTTCAAAGACGTTTTGAACATCATGGACCATATGAGATGTTCCAGGAGTTGAAGTTAATATTTCAAACAAATACCCGAGTTGAGAGATATGAAGTCTCCAACAAGTTCCATAGCTAAAAGATGGAGGAGAATAGCTCAAGCAGTGAGCATGTGCTCAGATTGTCTGGGTACTACAATCGCTTGAATCAAGTGGGAGTTAATCTTCCAGATAAAATAGTGATTGACAGAATTCTCTAGTCACCATCACCAAGTTAGTAGAACTTCGTGATGAACTATGATATGCAAGGGATAACGGAAATGATTCCCAAGCTCTTCGTAATGCTGAAATCGACGAAGGTAGAAATCAAGAAAAATATCAAGTGTTGATGGTAGACAAGACCACTAGTTTCAAGAAAAGGGCAAAGGGAAGAAGGGAAACTTCAAGAAGAACGGCAAGCAAGTTGCTGCTCAAGTGAAGAAGCCCAAGTCTGGTCCTAAGCCTGAGACTAAGTGCTTCTACTTCAAAGGGACTGGTCACTGGAAGTGGAACTGCCCGAAGTATTTGGCGGATAAGAAGGATGGCAAAGTGAACAAAGGTATATTTGATATACGGATTATTGATGTGTATTTTAGTAGTGTTCGTAGCAACCCCCCGGTATTTGATACTTGTTCAGTTGCTAAGAGTAGTAACTCGAAACGGGAGTTGCAGAATGAATAGAGACTAGTTAAGGGTGAAGTGACGATGTGTGTTGGAAGTGGTTCCAAGATTGATATGATCATCATCGCACACTCCCTATACTTTCGGGATTAGTGTTGAACCTAAATAAGTGTTGTTTGGTGTTTGCATTAAGCATGAATATGATTTAATCATGTTTATTGCAACACGGTTATTCATTTAAGTAAGAGAATAAATTATTGTTCTGTTTACATATATGGTTACACACCCAATGAAAATGGTTCGTTGGATCTCGATCATAGTGATACACATATTCATAATATTGAAACCAAATGATGCAAAGTTAGTAATGATAGTGCAACTTATTTTTCACACTGCCGTTTAGGTCATATTGGTGTAAAGCGCATGAAGAAACTCCATGCTGATGGACTTTTGGAATCACTTGATTATGAATCAGTTGATGCTTGCGAACCATGCCTCATGGGCAAGATGACTAAGACTCCGTTCTCCGGAACAATGCAGCAAGCAACAGATTTGTTGGAAATCATGCATACTGATGTATGTGGTCCGATGAATATTGAAGCTCACGGCAGGTATCATTATTTTCTGATCTTCACAGATGATTTGAGCAGATATGAGTATATCTACTTGATGAAACACAATTCTAAAACATTTGAAAAGTTCAAAGAATTTCAGAGTGAAGTGGAGAATCATCGTAACAAAATAAAAGTTTCTACGATATGATCGTAGAAGTAAAATATTTGAGTTATGAGTTTGGCCTTCAGTTAAAACAATGTGAAATAGTTTCACTACTCGCGCCACCTGGAACACCACAGTGTAATGGTGTGTCCGAACGTCGTAACCGTGCTTTATTACATATGGTGCGATCTATGACGTCTCTTACTAATTTACCACTATCGTTTTGCGGTTATGCATTAGAGACAGCTACATTCACGTTAAATAGGGCACCATCTAAATCTGTTGAGACGGCACAGTATGAACTATGGTTTGGCAAGAAACCCAAGTTGTCATTTCTTAAAGTTTGAGGTTGCAATGCTTATGTGAAAAAGTTTCAATCTGATAAGCTCAAACCCAAATCGGAGAAGTGCGCCTTCATAGGATACCCACAAGAAAATGTTGGGTACACCTTCTATCACAGATCCGAAGGCAAGATATTCGTTGCTGAGAATGGATCCTTTCTAGAGAAGGAGTTTCTCTCGAAAGAAGTGAGTGGGAGGAAAGTAGAACTTGATGAGGTAACTGTACCTGCTCCCTTATTGGAAAGTAGTTCATCACAGAAATATGTTCCTGTGACTACTACACCAATTAGTGAGGAAGCTAATGATGATGATCATGTAACTTCAGATCAAGTTACTACCGAACCTCGTAGGTAAACCAGAGTGAGATCCACACCAGAATGGTACGGTAATCCTTTTCTGGAGGTCATGTTACTTGACCATGACGAGCCTACGAACTATGAGGAAGCAATGATGAGCCCAGATTCCGCGAAATGGCTTGAGGCCATGAAATCTGAGATGAGATCCATGTATGAGAACAAAGTATGGACTTTGATTGACTTGCCCAAAGATTAGCGAGCCATTGAGATTAAATGGATCTTCAAGATAAAGACGGACGTTGATAGTAGTGTTACTATCTACAAAGCTAGAATTGTTGCAAAAGGTTTTAGGCAAGTTCAAGGTGTTGACTACGATGAGAGTTTCTCACTCGTATCTATGCTTAAGTCTGTCCGAATCATTTTAGCAATTGCCACATTTTATGAAATCTGGCAAATGGATAAACAAAACTGCATTCCTTAATGGTTGTATATGATGCAACCAAAAGGTTTTGTCAATCCTAAAGGTGCTAACAAAATATGCAAGCTCCAGCAATCCATCTATGGACTGGTGCAAGCATCCCGGAGTTGGAATATACGCTTTGATAAGTTGATCAAAGCATATAGTTTTATACAGACTTGCGGTGAAACCTGTATTTACAAGAAAGTGAGTGGGAGCACTACATCATTTCTGATAAGTATATGTGAATGACATATTGTTGATCGGAGATAATGTAGAATTATTCTGCAAAGCATAAAGGAGTGTTTGAAAGGAGTTTTTCAAATAAATACCTCGGTGAAGCTGCTTACATATTGAGCATCAAGATCTATAGAGATAGATCAAGACGCTTGATAAGTTTTTCAATGAGTACATACCTTGAGAAGATTTTGAAGTAGTTCAAAATGGAACAGTCAAAGAAAGAGTTCTTGCCTATGTTACAAGGTGTGAAACTGATTAAGACTCAAAGCCCGACCACGACAGAAGATAGAAAGAGAATGAAACTCATTCCCTATGCCTTGGCCATAGGTTCTATAAAATATGCCATGCTGTGTACCAGATCTATTGTATACCCTACACTGTTCTTGGCAAGGGAGTACAATAGTGATCTAGGAGTAGATCACTGGACAACGGTCAAAATTATCCTTAGTGGAATAAGGATCTGTTTCTCGATTATGGAGGTGACAAAAAAGGTTCGTCGTAAAGGGTTACATCGATGCAAATTTTGACACTGATCCAGATGATTCTAAATCTCAATTTGGATACATATTGAAAGTGGGAGCAATTAGCTAGAGTAGCTTCGTGCAGAGCATTGTTGACATAGAAATTTGCAAAATACTTACGGATCTGAATATGGCAGACCCGTTGACTAAACTTCTCTCACAAGCAAAACATGATCACACCTTAGTACCTTTTGGGTGTTAATCACATAGCAATGTGAACTAGATTATTGACTCTAGTAAACCCTTTGGGTGTTGGTCACATGTCGATGTGAACTATGGGTGTTAATCACATGGTGATGTGAACTATTGATATTAAATCATATGGCGATGTGAACTAGATTATTGACTCTAGTGCAAGTGGGAGACTGAAGGAAATATGCCCTAGAGGCAATAATAAAGTTATTATTTATTTCCTTATATCATGATAAATGTTTATTATTCATGCTAGAATTGTATTAACCGGAAAAATAATACATGTGTGAATACATAGACAAACAGAGTGTCACTAGTATGCCTCTACTTGACTAGCTCGTTGATCAAAGATGGTTATGTTTCCTAACCATAGACATGAGTTGTCATTTGATTAACGGGATCACACCATTAGGAGAATGATGTGATTGACTTGACCCATTCCGTTAGCATAGCACTTGATCATTTAGTTTGTTGCTATTGCTTTCTTCATGACTTATACATGTTCCTATGACTATGAGATTATGCAACTCCCGTTTACTGGAGCAACACTTTGTGTGCTACCAAACATCACAACGTAACTGGGTGATTATAAAGGTGCTCTACAGGTGTCTCCAAAGGTACTTGTTGGGTTGTCGTATTTCGAGATTAGGATTTGTCACTCCGATCGTCGGAGAGGTATCTCTGGACCCTCTCTGTAATGCACATTACTTAAAGCCTTGCAAGCATTGCAACTGAGGATTTAGTTGCGAGATGATGTATTATGGAACGAGTAAAGAGACTTGCTGGTAACGAGATTGAACTAGGTATTGAGATACCGATGATCGAATCTCGGGCAAGTAACATACCGATGACAAAAGGAACAACGTATGTTGTTATGCGGTTTGACCGATAAAGATCTTCGTAAAATATGTGGGAGCCAATATGAGCATCCAGGTTCCGCTATTGGTTATTGACCGGAGACGTGTCTCGGTCATGTCTACATAGTTCTCGAACCCGTAGGGTCCGCACACTTAAGGTTTCAATGACAGTTATATTATGAGTTTATGAGTTTTGATGTACTGAAGGACTTTGGAGTCCTGGATGAGATCGGGGACATGACGAGGAGTCTCGAAATGGTCGAGACGTAAAGATCGACATATTGGACGACTATATTCGGACATCGGAAAGGTTTCGAGTGATTCGGGTATTTTTTAGAGTACCGGAGAGTTACGGGAATTCGCCGGGGAGTATATGGGCCTTATTGGGCCATACGGGAATAGAGTAGAGAGGCCAAAAAAAAGGAGGCGCCCCCCCTCTGGTCCGAATTGGACAAGGGGTGCAGCCTACTTTTCCTTGTTCCTCTCCCCCTCTTTCCTTCTCTCCTACTCCAACAAGGGAAGGAGTCCTACTCCCGGTGGGAGTAGGACTCCCCCCTTGGCGCGCCCTCCTCCTAGGCCGGCCGCCTCCCTCCCTTGCTCCTTTATATACAGGGGCAGGGGGCACCCCATAGAGACAACAATTGATCCTTGAGATCTATTAGCCGTGTGCGGTGCCCTCCTCCACCATAATCCTCGATAATATTGTAGCGGTGCTTAGGCGAAGCCCTGCGACGGTAGAACATCAAGATCGTCACCATGCCGTCGTGCTAACGGAACTCTTCCCCGACATTCTGTTGGATCGGAGTCCGGGGATCGTCATCGAGCTGAACGTGTGCTAGAACTCGGAGGTGCCGTAGTTTCGGTGCTTGATCGGTCGGGCCGTGAAGACGTACGACTACATCAACCGCGTTGTGCTAACGCTTCCGCTTCCGGTCTACGAGGGTACGTAGATAACACTCTCCCCTCTCGTTGCTATGCATCACCATGATCTTGCGTGTGCGTAGGATTTTTTTTGAAATTACTACGTTCCCCAACAGGGTCATCCCAGAATTAATGTCTTAAATCATAGAAGAACTTTTTCTTTTGCTGGTATGTGAAACTAGGTGGTATAAATTTAGCAACAATATAATTAGCATAATCAGCATACCATGGAGCAGTACGAGAAGCATTTATGACAGCTAGTTGTTCATCAGGAAAGCTATCATCAATAGGTAGTGGGTCATCAAGAACATTTTCTAACCTAGACAAGTTGTCTCTAACGGGGTTCTCAACTCCCTTTCTATCAATAGTATGCAAATCAAATTCTTGAAGCAAGAGAACCCATCTAATAAGTATAGGTTTAGCATCTTTCTTTTCCATAAGATATTTAATAGCAACATGATCAGTGTGAACAGTTACTTTAGAATCAACAATATAAGGTCTGAACTTATCACAAGCAAATACAACTGCTAAAAATTCTTTTTTAGTAGTAGCATAATTTCTTTGAGAACTGTCTAGAGTTTTACAAGCATATTGGATAACATTTAATTTCTTATCCACTCTTTGTCCCTGAACAACCCCTACAGCATAATCACTAGCATCACACATAATTTCAAATGGTAAATTCCAATCGGGAGGCTAAACAATAGGTGCAGAAATCAAAGCTTTCTTAAGTATTTCAAATGCTTCTACACAATCATCATCAAAGACAAAAGGAACATCTTTTTGTAAGAGATCAGTCAGAGGCTGAGAAATTTTAGAGAAGTCCTTAATGAACCTCCTATAAAAACCGGCATGACCAAGGAAGCTTCTTATACCTTTAATGTCCTTAGGACACGACATCTTTTCAATAGCATCAACTTTAGCATTATCAACTTCAATACCTCTTTCAGAAATGTTATGCCCCCAGACAATACCTTCATTAACCATAAAGTGGCACTTCTCCCAATTCAAGACAAGATTAGTTTCTTCACATCTCTGCAAAACTCGATCAAGGTTGCTTAAGCAATCATCAAAAGAAGTTCCGTAAATGGAGAAATCATCCATGAAAACCTCAACAATATTTTCACAAAAGTCAGAGAATATAGCAGTCATACATCTTTGAAAAGTAGCAGGTGCATTGCATAAACCAAAAGGCATACGTCTATAAGCAACAGTACCGAAAGGGCAAGTAAAAGTTGTCTTTTCTTGATCCTCTTTTGACACAGGTATTTGAGAGGAAGCAGAATAACCATCTAGAAAGCAAAAATGTGTATGTTTGGATAATCTTTCTAGCATTTGATCAATAAAAGGTAAAGGGTAATGATCCTTTTTAGTAGCTTTATTTAATTTGCAGAAATCAATTACCATTCTATAACCTGTAACAATTCTTTGTGGGATCAATTCATATTTATCATTAGGAACAACAGTAATACCTCCCTTCTTAGGGACATGATGGACAAGACTTACACACTGACTATCAGCAACGGGATAAATTATACCTGCCTCCAGAAGCTTTAGTATTTCTTTTCTTACCACTTCTTTCATCTTAGGATTTAACCGTCGTTCGTGATCAACAACTGGTTTAGCGTCTTTCTCCAGCTTTATTTTGTGCTGGCATAGAGTGGGACTAATGCCCTTAAGATCATCGAGAGTATATCCAATAGCAGCACGGTGCTTCTTCAGAGTTTTCAATAGTTTCTTTTCTTCATGCTCTGAAAGGTTAGCACTAATAATAACAGGATATATCTCTTTCTCATCAAGATAAGCATATTTAAGAGTATCTGGTAAAGGTTTAAGATCAAACACAGGATCACCCTTAGGTGGAGGAGGATCCCCTAGGATTTCAATAGGCAAGTTGTGTTTCAAAATAGGTCCTTGTTTAAAGAATACTTCATCTATTTCCCTCCTTTCATTCATAAACATATCATTTTCATGGTCTAGTAAATATTGTTCTAAAGGATCACTAGGAGGCACGACAATAGAAGCAAGACCAGTAATTTCATATTTACTAGGCAATTCTTTATCATGGGGTTGTCTACGAAATTTAGCAAAATTGAACTCATGAGACATATCCCCTAAACCAACAGAAACAATATCCTTATTGCAGTCCACCTTAGCATTAATAGTATTCAAGAAGGGTCTACCAAATATAATGGGACAAAAGTCATCTTGTGGGGAACCTAGAACAAGAAAATAAGCATGATATTTAACTTTCCCACACAAGACTTCAACATCTCTAACAATCCCAACTGGTGAAATAATATCTCTATTGGCAAGCTTAATAGTAAGATCAATCTCTTCTATCTCAACAGGTGCAATATCATGCATAATTTCTTTGTATCAGGAATGAGGTATTGCACTTGCACTAGCACCCATATCACATAAGCCATGATAGCAATGATGTCCTATTTTAACAGAAATAACAGGCATGCCTACGACAGGTCTATGTTTATTTTTAGTATCAGGTCTAGCAATTCTAGCAGATTCATTACAGAAGTAAATAACGTGCCCATCAATATTATCAGCCAAGAGATCTTTAACCATAGCAACACTAGGTTCAACTTTAATTTTCTCAGAGGGAGTAGGTGTTCTAGTATTACTCTTACGAACCATAGTTGAAGCTTTAGCATGATCCTTTATTCTAACAGGGAAAGGTGGTTTCTCAATATAAGCAGTAGGAACAACATGATCATTATAAGTGATAGTCTTTTATTCAACTTTAATAGGTGCAACTACTTTTACTTCAATGGGAGGATTATATTTAAACCACTTCTCCTTAGGGAGATCAACATGAGTAGCAAAGGATTCACAGAAAGAAGCTACTATCTCAGAGTCAAGTCCATATTTAGTGCTAAATTCACGGAAAGCATCGGTATCCATAAAAGATTTAACACAATCAAACTTAGGTGTTATACCTGACTCCTTACCTTCGTCGAGGTCCCAATCTTCAGAGTTGCGTTTAATTCTTTCCAATAAATCCCATTTGATTTCAATAGTCTTCATCATAAAAGATCTAGTACAAGAAGTATCGAGCATGGAGCGATTACTGAGAGAAAGACGAGCATAAATTTTTTGAATAATCATTTCTTTTGAGAGCTCATGATTGGGGCATGAATATAACATTGACTTAAGCCTCCCCCAAGCTTGAGCGATGCTTTATCCTTCGTGAGGCCAAAAATTATATATATAATTACGATCAGATGAACAAGATGCATAGGATAAAACTTGTGATGAAATTCCAATTTCAATCGTTAGTAGTTCCATGATCCAATATCATCACATAGCCTAAACCATGTCAATGCATCTCCCTTCAAAGATAAAGGGAAGACCTTCTTATTGATAACATCCTCGGGCATACCTGCAAGCTTAAATAATCCACAAACTTCACCCACATAGATTGGGTGCAAATCGGGATGTAATGTTCCATCACCTGTGAAAGGATTAGCTAGCAGTTTCTCTGTCATACCCGAAGGAATTTCAAAGTAAACATTTTCAGTAGGTTCAGTAGGTTGAGGAGCAACTCTTTGCTGTACGGTTCGGGGTTATGATACCCCGAACAAGCCCCTCAAAGGATTATGTTCCATAATAACAAGTGACAATAAATTTCAGCACACTATATAAATTTTTCCTTACCAAATTCCACCTACCAAAGGTGCTTCACTCCCCTGCAACGGCGCTAGAAAAGAGTCTTGATGACCCACAAGTGTAGGGGATCTATCGTAGCATTTTCGATAAGTAAGAGTGTCAAACCCAACAAGGAGAAGAAGGAAATGATAAGCGGTTTTCAGCAAGGTATTCTCTGCAAGCACTGAAATTATCGGTAACAGATAGTTTTGTGATAAGGGAATTTGTAACAAGTAGCAAGTAATAAAAGTAAATAAGGTGCAGCAATATGGCCCAATCCTTTTTGTAGCAAAGTACAAGCCTGGACAAACTCTTATATAAAGGAAAGCGCTCCCGAGGACACATGGGAATTATCGCCAATCTAGTTTTCATCACGTTCATATGATTCACGTTCGGTACTTTGATAATTTGATATGTGGGTGGACCGGTGCTTGGGTACTGTCCTTCCTTGGACAAGAATCCGACTTATGATTAACCCCTATTGCAAGCATTCGCAACTACAACAGAAGTATTAAGGTAAGCCTAACCATAACATGAAACATATGGATCCAAATCAGCCCCTTACGAAGCAACTCATAAACTAGGGTTTAAACTTCTGTCACTCTACCAACCCATCATCTACTTATTACTTCCCAATGCCTTCCTCTAGGCCCAAACAATGATGAAGTGTCATGTAGTCGACGTTCACATGACACCACTAGAGGAAAGACAACATACATCTCATCAAAATATCGAACGAATACCAAATTCACATGACTACTTATAGCAAGACTTCTCCCATGTCCTCGGGAACAAACGTAACAACTCACAAAGCATATTCATGTTCATAATCATAGGGGTATTAATATGCATAATGGATCTAAACATTTTATCTCCCACCAAGTAAACCAACTAGCATCAACTACAAGGAGTAATCAACACTAGTAGCAACCCACATGTACCAATCTGAGGTTTGGATACAAAGATTGGATACAAGAGATGAACTAGGGTTTGATATGAGATGGTGCTGGTGAAGATGTTGGTAGAGATTGATCCCCTCCCGATGAGAGGATCGTTGGTGATGACGATGGTGATGATTTCCCCCTCCCGGAGGGAAGTTTCCCCGGCAGAACAGCTTTGCCGGAGCCCTAGATTGGTTCCGCCAAGGTTCCGCCTCGTGGCGGCGGAGTTTCGTCCCGTGATCTAGCTTATGATTTTTTTCCTGGACGAAAGACTCCATATAGCCAAAGATGGGCATCAGAGGGCCACCAGGGGGCCCACGAGGCAGGGGGCGCTCCCAGAGGGGTAGGGCACGCCCCCACCCTCGTTGACAGTGGGTGGCCCCCCTCTGGTACTTTCTTCGCCCAATATTTTTTTTATATTCTAAAAATAATTCCCGTGGAGTTTCAGGACTTTTGGAGATGTGTATAATAGGTCTCTAATATTTGCTCCTTTTCCAGCCCAGAATTCCAGTTGCCGGCATTCCCCCTCTTCATGTAAACCTTGTCAAATAAGAGAGAACAGGCATAAGTATTGTGACATAATGTGTAATAACAGCCCATAACGCAATAAATATCGATATATAAGCATGATGCAAAATGGATGTATCATAATGATATAGTTTTGGATCTTAATTTATTGCTATGGTTAGAACGAGCAATTGTTTTGCCACTGATTTGATGCCACTCTTAATTTAATATGTAATTATCTCTACTTGTGCAAACAGGGATCTTCTTTGAAGATACCATATATTTTAGTGGAACTGCACAAGAAGATGTTGGAAACATTAAACTAATCGAGGAGTATATAGTAAGCATGGAAACCACAGTATGTAACAACAGATGGTTCCGGAGAAGTGCTTGATCTGTATGCTCTACACAATAAGCCTCCTGACAAAGGTTGGTACTCGCCCACGGATTTCATCCATATGATTGAGCTTTGTCATCTCTATTGGTATTGTGCTACTATTTAGATACTGTCATGAGAAAGTGGTATTGTCCTTGAGAAGTGCTTCATATGTGTTGTTCTGAATATTTCCTTTCCTTTTTTTCGAGAAAACAGGGATGCTAGCATTTAGTTGTTCTCTTTTGTTTGCACAACGGGATCATCCTCCTCTGAAGAAGAATATGGAGTACGTGAAGTGCATAGTTCCGATTATGCCAGGATAAAGAAGCCAAGCCTCTCTTCTTAAGAAGGGAGGAGGTGAAGGATGGTTACATTATTTCCCACAAGAACAAACTAACTTCAGCTCAGAAGGGCTCACGAATCTCCATCTTTGTTGCTGTGATGGCCAGTACAATGTTGTTTTACGATTCCTTCCGGTGAGTTCCATTTTTTAAAATGTGTGCTCTGCCTGGATCATGTAGGTTGACTGTTTAAACTGTCAATTCATAGTACAATTTGCTTTATACTAATCACTTTTTTTGTATTTATGCAAACAGGGGTGCTTAGCTTGATTTCAATGGGAACTGCACAAAATGTTCACGAATACATCGAATATTCTCGAATCATTCATTTCCACCACAAGAAAGGAGGTGCCGATATGTTCAAGGCGTTGCAACATATAAAGGCGAAATCATACAAGCTACGCATGAATTTGGTTGATTTTGGTGGAACTGCACAAAAAGAACAACTGGTTTATTTAGCACGAGGTGCCATGTCAATGTCTGAACTGATGGCAAATCCTGCCCATTCCACAATCGTAGGCATTTGATATTTTGGAATGGGAAAACCTTGTCAAAGTTTTCTCATTGATGTACGCAGAACAACACGCATTTGACATTTTGGAATGGGATAACCTTGTCAAACTTTGCTCATTGATGTTAGCAAGAAGACATGCATTTGATATTTTCGAATGGGCCGCACTTTGTTGTTAGCACCATCGATCGATTTTTCCTCATTCTTTAGTTGTGAAGTAAATATTGGCTCTGACATGTGAATCGCTGAGATGCATAATCATCAATTGTTTTGAATGTTCTCTATGAATTGCCAGGCTTGTGTGTTGATTGCAATGTACAGGAACGCTAAAATTTGTACTCCCTCTGTTCCTTTTTTACTAAGCATATTAGATTTCTTTCGAGTCACTTGATTTTACATTGTGAATATTGATACTTTTTTCTATAAGATTGGTTAAAGTAGAGATACTTTGACTTCAGACAAAAATTATATGCAGACTAAAAAGGACCGGAGGGAGTACACGTGAAACTGCTGCAAATGAGGTGATCACCCTAGGAATAATGCTAGTACGTATTGTTTTGCATGTTCATCCAATGCCAGTGATACAAGAATTCAAACAAATCAAACTAAATTCATTCATACACTGCCAGATTTCATATAAACATGCCAGATTTCATTACATTTCATACATTCTTCAACTAAAAAGGGGTGTGCTGGAGGTATAATTAATTAACTGTAGCACCCGTGTCCGGCTGAGCCGAACAGAAGCTTCTTCTCTAGCGGACTGAGCTTCAGTGACATAATAGCAGGTGCAGTTGCATCACTTACATGTGGGGCAGCTACCTCTTGGGCCCACATGCCAGTGACCCAACTGCACCTGCACTTAAGTAACTAAAGCAGCGTCCTTCTCCAACATAGCTCTCCGACTCCATGTTGCCGCCAAGAAGCTAATCGACCGTCAATGGTCAACCCGCCAAGCTTGGCTTGAACCGGAGGGTAGCAGTGGTGGCCTTACTTGGAACCGAGTGGCGGCAACCTACCGTGTTCTACTCTTCCTCGCTTCTGCGTGGTGCGGCCTCGTTGGCAGCGGGGCGGGGCCTTAACGGAGCCGGCGATGTCCTCTATCTCGTTGCCGGCGGGGCGGGGCCTCGGCGGAGTAGGGCCTCCACCTCGATGCCGGCGGGGCGAGGCCTCGGCGGAGCCGGCGGTGTCCTCTGCCTCGTTGTTGGCGCCACGGGGCCTTGATGGAGTAGGGCCTCCGCCTCGGTGCTGGCAGGGCGGGGCCTCGGCGGAGCCGGCGGTGTCCTCTGCCTTGTTGTTGGCGCCACGGGGCCTCGGCAGAGCAGGGCCTCGTCGACGCCAGCAGAGCGGGGACTCATCGGAGCTGGCATTGTCCTCTGCCTCGTCCTCGGTCTCGCCAGACAGCGCCTCGCCCACTTCATCGCCCCCTTTGTAGGCGGCCGCAGCCTCCGCCACCCGCATGCGGTACCGCCAGCGCTCCTGCTCCGGCCGCTCTGCGATGATCTGCTCCTCCGCCTGCAGGTGCTCCTGGAGGAGATGGTGGTTGTAGATGGCATCGGCCTGTGCCTCCCGGAACTACTCCTCACAGTTCTGCCTCACTGTGTCCATGTATTGGGCACGGGCCTCACCGACGGTCATGGTGAAATGCACCGGCGAGGATGGCGCAGAAGAGGGGGTTAGTGTGACGCCCCGAGACCGATGTGCCAGGTGTCTTCCAGTTGTTCGCCGGTGTTGCCATGTCATTTGTTTGCGTGTTGCATTTCATCATGTCATCATGTGCATTGCATCATCATGTTTTCAAAACCTGCATCCGTCCGGGTTCCCCCAGTTCCGTCCGTTGTCCGTTCTGAGCCCAGACACACTTGCACGCGCCCGCGGCATGTCCGAAATAGTATTTTATAAGTGACCAGAAAATGTTCTCGAAATGGGTTGAAAGTTGGCGTTTGGTCTTATTTTAGTGTAGATAGACCGCCTGTCAAGTTTCATCGCATTTGGAGTTCGTTTGATAGTCCAACCGTTAAATATAGCGGCAATAGTAGCCGGTCTAACGTCGGACGTTTTCGGTCTCCGGAAACAGTCGCCGGGCCTCCCTCTCTTCTCTTCTCTCAGCTCGAGACCGTCTACATAGCTCACTACCTACTGCCAGGTCCAACCTAACCTCTCTCGTCAGCCCGCAGCCCCCCCTCGCGCGCGTCCGAAAGTTGTCCCGGATCCGACCCGAGTAGTCGTCACCGTTGTGTATGGATCATCCCCAAACATCTACAAAACGTCTCCGTTTTGTTAATTGGACTCCCTAGCCTATTTTTCCCAACAGTCCGATTTCGATCGGAGGGACGAGGTAGTCCCTATCCAATTATCCACCCGCTATATATATCGCCAACCCTAAAATTGAGGAAGCTGTCCCATCAATCCTGTCTCCGTTGCCGACTGACCAACCCCCTCCTTCATCGGGATCTTGCCCGATCCAATCCAACAACAACCGCCTCCTCCTTCCTTGTTTTCCCCATCGAGCCTACCACCTTCCCTGATCCAGCCAGATCGATCCATCCGTCGTCCTACCACCTCGCCTCCTCGTTCCTGTGCCCGCAGCCAACCTCCACCTTCCCGATCCGCCCGTGCACACAGGAGCCCGAGCTCCCAACCAAGGAGACCGCGTCCCGCCTCACTGCCGTTTGCCTCCAGCAGTTGCGCCGGCGAGCTCTGCCGCTGGACCACCGGATCTCCTCCCCCGCACCTCGTTCTCCCCTTCCTCTTCTGCCTTATTTTCTCTTCCCTACTCTCAAACTTTCTCCCTGTCTTGTTCTGGGCAGGGAACCAAAGGAGGCGCAATGGACTGAGCTCGGCCTCGAGGGCTCGTCGCCGTCATCGGGGGAACACCGGATACAGCCGTCCCGAACATCTGACTCCTTCCACCTCGATCCGGTTGCTGCCATCGCGCCAAGCTCCGCCGTCGCCTGCCCGCGTCTCGGTTGCCCGCCTCCGCTACCTCTGCAATGAGCAGAGGCATGTTCGTCAGGCGCCCGCTTCCCCTGTTCCTGCTCGCTCGCGTGAGACGAGCGCCTCACCCGCCCCGTTGACCGCATCGCTCCCTGTTTCGCTAGCACGGGCCGGCCTCGCCTGCCTAGATCCGCCCCTTGGGCCACTTTCCGCGCGTGCGTGTGGGCCGACCACGTCCAAGGCCAGCGTGCCCTGCCAGGCCGCCTCCTCCACAGATCTGGGCCAAGCCCATGGTGAGAACCCCCCCTTCAAACCTCTGTGCAGTTGGGCCAGCCAGTTTCGGCCCATGTCATGTTTTTTTTTCGTTCTGCAATTTGTCTATTTATCCAGAGTTTGCAGTTTTACAGGAAAGCCCTTGTTGATCATGCATTTAATATCTCACAAACCCTGCATCGGATTAAAATAAATTATATATGAAACTTGCTTAGAATCTCGTCTAGTTTAATAATATGCAACTTTCATCCATGTTAAAAATGTTAAAAATGTTGTTTGTGTAAATTTGATCCTATGCCATGCTAAAATGATTTAATTCATAACTATTTAACCGTAGCTCCAAATTTAATAATCTTTATATGTAAATGGGGTAGAAAAATGTCTAGTTTAACATGGTGACCTTTATTTGCATGTTAAACAACTCTAAAATTGTGTTTAGGGCAGAACAGTACCAAATCTATCATATGCTCATGAGGAGTTTCCGGAATTGTTGTTCGTTGCTTCCGGCCTCATTTAACCTTGACTAGATAGGTAGTTTTCATTTGCTTCACCTCTTGCCATGCTAACAACATTTAATCTTGTTGGGTACATAAACGAGAGAGAACTAAATAAGTCATGTGGTTTTTCGTCAATATGCAACTCGTTGCATATTGAGCTCCACTTAATTTGTAGTGTTGTTTGTTGCACTTTGCCATGCCATGCCCTCTTTACACCGGACATGCATCATTCTTGTTTGCGCATCATGCCATGTCTATGTGGTGGTTGTTTACTAGGTTGTTTGCTCTTTTCCGGTGTTGCTTCTTTGGGTTGGTTCCGATAACGTCGTGTTGTGAGGATTCGTTCGTCTACGTCTGTTTGTCTTCGTCATGGACTCGTTCTTCTTCCTTGCGGGATCTCAGGCAAGATGATCATACCCTCGAAATCACTTCTATCTTTGCTTTGCTAGATGCTCGCTCTTTTGCTATGCCATGCTACGATGCCTACCACTTGCTTTCAAGCCTCCCAAATTGCCATGTCAAACCTCTAACCCACCATGTCCTAGCAAACCGTTGATTGGCTATGTTACCGCTTTGCTCATCCCCTCTTATAGCGTTGTTATTTGCAGGTGAAGATTGAAGTTTGTTCCTTGTTGGAACATGGAGATGTTGTTCCTTGTTAGAACATGTTTACTTGTTGGGATATCACAATATATCTTATTTAATTAATGCATCTATATACTTGGTAAAGGGTGGAAGGCTCGGCCTCATGCCCGGTGTTTTGTTCCACTCTTGCCGCCCTAGTTTTCGTCATATCGGTGTTATGTTCCGGATTTTACGTTCCTTACGCGGTTGGGTAATAAGTGGAACCCCTTGACAGTTCGCCTTGAATAAAACTCCTCCAGCAATGCCCAACATTGGTTTTACCATTTGCCACCTAGCCTTTTTTCCCTTGGGTTTCGCGGACTCAAGGGTCATCATTATTTTAACCCCCCCGGGCCAGTGCTCCTTTGAGTGTTGGTCCACCTATCAGCTGCCGGTGGCCACCAGGGGCAACTCTGGGCTGGCCTACCCGTACCTAAGACAATCTGAGTGTGCCCTGAGAAAGAGATATGTGCAGCTCCTATTGGGACTTGTCGGCACATTCGGGCGGTGTTGCTGGTTTAGTTTTATCCTGTTGAAATGTCTTGTAACCGGGATTCCGAGTCTGATCGGGTCTTCCCACTAAAAGGTCTATTCCTTTGTTGACCATGAGAGCTTGTGATGGGCTAAGTTGGGACTCCCCTGCAGGGATTTGAACTTTCGAAAGCCGTGCCCGCGGTTATGGGCAGATGGGAATTTGTTAATGTCTGGTTGTAGATAACTTGAACCTTAACTTAATTAAAATGAATCAACCGCGTGTGTAACCGTGATGGTCTTTTTCCGCGGAGTCCGGGAAGTGAACACGATGTTGGAGTTATGCTTGACGTAGGTTGTTTTAGGATCACTTCTTGATCATACTTTCACGACCATGCTTTGCCTTCTCTTCTCGCTCTTTTTTGCGTATGTGTAGCCACCATATAGGCTAGTCGCTTGCTGCAGCTCCACCTCATACGTTTACCTTACCCATAAGCTTAAATAGTCTTGATCGTGAGGGTGCAAGATTGCTAGTCCCCGTGGCTCACAGATATTTCCAAAACCAGCTCGCAGGTGCCGATGAGTCCGTGCAGATGACGCAACCAAGCTCAAGGAGGAGCTCGATGAAGATCTTGTCCTTTGTGTTGTTTCGTTCTAGTTGATCAGTAGTGGAGCCCAGTTGGGGTCGATCGGGGACCTTTGTCGCATTTGGGGTTCTTCTTTTATTTTGGTTCAGGAGTCGGACCTTGATTGTTTTTTGGTTGATGTAATGCTTTATTCATGTAATTGTGTGAAGTGGCGATTGTAAGCCAACTATGTATCTCTTTTCCCTTATTGTATTACATGGGTTGTTTGCGAAGATTACCTCACTTGCGGCATTGCTTTCAATGCGGTTATGCCTCTAAGTCGTGCTTCGACACGTGGGAGATATAGCCGCATCGAGGGCGTGACAGTTAGCGCCGGATCGTCGACTACCATGTTCTCCATTGGGACGTCGTCGTCCTTCGGTTGCCTGCCGGCCAGGCAGTCGGCAGCAATGGCTGCCATCTCCTTGTGGTCCGTCGTCCGCCCGTCCCAAAGAGCGCTGGAGCACGTGGAAGCCATGGTGGGCAATAGTGGCGTGGACAGGAAAAAGGGAACGAAGGCGGATTACTATGGCTATGGTCGGCACAGCAGTTTATATAGCAATGATGGGCGGCGGAGGGATGGACGTGTGGTGCCGCCACCTCGGCAACCGTGTATCATTAATGTGGGCGGCAGACGGATGGACGGACGACACTTGTGTCGTTTGAAGGCGGAGCAATCACCTGCACCGGGAAGCGGGGCGGGTGGCGCTGACCGTTTCGGGCGGAAAGCGCGCGCGAGCGAGGAAGGCGGTCTGGGTGGGCCAGGGCAGTCAGACTCGTGCTTGGCAGTGGGTCGGTCTAGCAGCCGGACATGCTGGCTCACCACCGAGCTCACCGAGCTGAGCAACGACAATCAGACGATGGACGTAGCTCCCGACCAGGAGCCGGCGCCACTGTCCAAGCCGGTTCATGCCGTGTTCACCATAGAGCAGGTGCGGCCCACTTCGACGCCCTAATGGTGGAAGAGCTACCAGCGCAGGAGGACCTGTGCTGCAACCTCCTCTCCCCAACGAGCATCGGTGAACAAGCGAACAACAATGCCGTCGCGGACATGTGGCCCTATGATCCCGACTTTCCGAATGAGCAGTGGGTGCTGTATCAGACCATCCATAGGGTCCGCGAGGCCCTCTTCGTCGTCCTTTGAGTTGTTGCACTCGCCGTGGCGCCGCCGTCTCGCATTGTCAACATGGTCAACGACATGAGGAATGAGGAGATGACTTTACTTGGAGAGGATGACAGTGGGGACCCACCATGGCCATAGCCGCATGTACGCAAGTGCCTCCTTATTATATACAACTATAATATTTTTTGGTTCCTCCTGGTTTCCCGACATCACGGTCCCACACCATTTTCAACCTATGTAGTCAATAAACGAGAGAATTGCACAAGGAGCGGCTGACAGCTGGGACCAAGCAGCTCGAGCAGTATTTGTCTTTTTGAGGTGTGAGGACTGCAGAGTTTTTCTTGAGCGATGTTTTCATTGTTGTTGAGAGGAGAGTAGGGTATTAACTGGGCGGGCTATGACCCGTCTAGCCCAGGCCAGATATCCAGCCCACATATTAAATTTATTCAAGCTAAAAATGGCTAGCCCAGCTATACTTTTTTTTGAGGAATACCCAGGCAAGGTCAACTTGTTATTCTCCGCCCCGCTGGGCTGCAAATCTTTCCTAGGAGGGATGCATTAGGCTTAACAAGAAAATGGGCTTTAAGAAATAATAAATGGGATGTAATTCTAAAAATTGGGTAGTAACTATAAAAAATGCACCAAACACGTCATTTCTTTATAAAATATTATTTCTGGATTTTGAAAATTTTAATTTCATTAATTGTTGCGTGCGCAATGTTTCGTTGGATTTTTACGTAATACAAATTTATATTGAAATTGTATTTAATCTGACTAGAAATTTCGGGATAAAAATATTTCGGATCCCATCAAAATGTGGAAAATTTTATTGAATTCTGTTTTGAATGGTTTGTTGAAATTATTAATCGTTATCCTAGCTAGAAAATGGGTTGTACTTTTAACAAACTATAAATGGGCTGTAGTAAATTCCATTAGAATTCAAAAATGGGTTGTACATTCTTACAAATCTCAAATGGGCTATAAGTTCTCTCCCACACACTTGTGGGCCTACTAAGTTGACGCGTCCCCACAAAAAAAAGTTAACGTGTATGCAAGGCTTGGTCAACTTATAGCCAACACACGGTTCTAGCATAAGTGGTCGTTGGATATCCATCCAACGGATGTCGTGATTCTTTTTCAATCTGGGATATTCTAGCTTCACCCGCCCAAAAAATGATTCCTCCACCTGACATCTGAGGCGCACCTTTTCGGAAGCTGGCCTGTGGGCCTACTAATTTGACGCATACCAAGAGCTTTGTCAACTTAGTCAATATAAACGATTCTAGCTGCAGTGACCGTACGATGTCCATCCAACGGCCGTTGTGATTCTTCAACCTATGGTCTTCTCGCTCCAGCCGTCCAAAGCAGCGCCGGTCGTGCCGCCAGCTCCTGCCTCCCGTGGCCGGCTGTGCTGCCGCAGAGGCCTCACCTCCCCTACCACTCCCACCGTTGGCCAGGCCCTGTGGCGACGGTATCCTCACACCACAGCCGAACCAGTGAACCCTCATACTCATCTCCGCATGGTCATCCACTTCCATGTCTTCCCCGGCTCCGCATCGTCCCCTTCCCAGGCCTCGCCATCGTCCACCGCTGTCGGTGTACAAAAATAGGGGCGCATCTTTGTACCCCCTTTCCTGTGCACGGGCAGTTAGAGCCGCGCCCGCGGCCACACCAAGCAGAATGAGGGAGGTGAGCCTAGGTAAGATCAACGTCCAAGATAGTCAAAGCAACGCCAAGGCCAAGACCACAAAGAGTAGAGGGGCGAAGCAGGTTCCCCCGGCAAGACCCTTGCCGGGTGGCCTCAGCAGCCCTGGCAAGACTCTTGCCGGGACAGCTCGCCCCACGCCAACAGAGCGAGCCACCCTTGAGCCCACGGCCCCCAGTACCATCATCAGCATGGGGCCAGGGCTCGGGAAGGCACCCCTGTGGTGGCATACGGATCTTTGTGAAGACATATTCAAGATCAGATTAGAAGACGGTGATCCTCGTAAGATCCCTGCCAAGGAAGGCCACCAGACCGCCGGCAAGATCCTTGCCGGGGACGACAACACGCCATGGCAAGACCCCTTGCCGGGCCACCCGGCAAGGCCACCGCCAAGCCAACGTCAACCAAGCTCCCACCGCCGTTCACATACAGCTGCCAGCCCAACCAGCTGGGCGGGCGCCTGCGTGGCAACATGCTGCTCCCAGGCAAACTCTTCAAGTGCCTGTGTGGCGGCATGCAGATCTTCGTGAAGGCTCCACCAGCACGCCAACTCAGCTTCTTGCCTGCCTACATGGCACCACATGCATCCCTGGCTGAGGCGCGTGTCGAGGCGAGGAGAAGCGGCGACGGACGGGATGGGCCTCACTCCCGTCCCCGATAAAGCAAGAGGACACCTAAGTGGTGCATTAAATGCACCTTGTCCTGTAATACGAGGGATAACCTCGTGCCACTGTAGACCTTTCCACCTCCTGTGTGCCACTGTGGCAACCCCTTTTTCCTATAAAAGGAGGCCCGAGGCGACAAGGAGGGGGATTCGACTCTTTGGAACCACACGCTGACCACAGCTAGTTCAAGAGCTCAAGAACTCTCAGAAATACACCCACCAAAGCAGGACTAGGGTTTTACGCATCCTCGCGGCCCGAACCTGGGTAAACGATCCTCGTGCTGTCTACTAGCCCTGCTCTCCTCGCAACCCCGCGCCCCGGCAACCGTAGTAGGGATCCTCGTGATCCCATAGGTGTTATTCCACACCGACATCCTTGGCGCGCTAGGTAGGGGGCGCAATTGTGAGAATCTGGTCTAGTAGTTAGCCTAGCAGTTCTTCATCACCATGGCCCCTAAGAAGAGGACAGCCACGGCGATCGATTCGTTGGGAGCCGAACGACCCGTGCCGGTGCGGACGAGTAGCGGACCGGTCGTAGACAGGACCCAGGCCGCGACCCGCGAGCACCAGCATCACCCAGGCAGTCGGAGCCTGGCGAGCGGCATCGTTCGCACCCCAGATGACTGGCTACACATCGCCGGATCCAAGGACGGAGCTGGGCCCCCGCAGGCGGCGCGGGGCCCTCCAAGGGCGTCGCTGCGTCGACTCCGGGTGGCGCGGCGACCTCCAGGACGCCTACACCGGCGACCACCACGCGTTTTTCCCATGGTGTGCGTGTCGAGCAGCGTCACCACGATGGAGACCCTGGGCACCGCGGTGGGAAGAGCCATGTGCATCATCGACAAAATGAGGGGGGTCAGCACGCTCGCCGAAGCGCTGGCAAAAATGGCACGCAGCCGTTGGGTCGTGACGGAGCTCCTTCTAACGTAGTTAGAAGTCGAAGCACGCCGCGATCCATGCAGCTGTCGCCGGTGCCCATGCCAGAGGAAGCTTTGGCACGCGCACAACTACTCCTCGACTTCCCTCCTGCTGCGGAGAAGCTCGACGAGTGGAGGGCCACCATCCGGAGGCTCATCGCCATCGCAAACAAAGACGATCCGCGATTGACGGGGCCCTTGGGCCGGCGCTCCATCGAGCCACCACATGCTGGCGCTGGGAGGACCAGGGAAGCTGCGGCCACGGTGCACTCTCCTCCTCCTCGCCAGCCGCCGCGGGCATCCTCCCATCGCGATGACGCTTGTGATAACATCTCCATAGCGTCGTCCAACCCGCGGACCCTCCGCGACCAGCGCCAGGTCCTTCGGGAGCGAGCTCATGAAGATGCTCGAACCACCGTCGAGCGCCGGCGCGAAACACGTCGCCAGTCGGACAAGCGGGAGGGACCCGCTATGGACCACCCGGCACCGGGGGGGCCCGGCGACCTACCTTAGAAGGTGGGCTGCCCGGCTTTTACCCGTGAGCTGAGGCAGTTCCAGTGGCCGTCCCACCGCACGTTCAAGCCCGACGTCGGTGAGAAGTACACCAGCAAGAGCCATCCCTCCGAGTTCCTCAGCATCTACACCATCGCGATGCAGGCCGCTGGGGCTCGTGATGACAAGGTGCTCGCCAACTATTTCCCGATGGCGCTCAAGCCCAATGTGATGTCTTGGTTGATGCACTTGCTGGTGAACTCCATTTCTTCCTGGTCAGATCCGTGCCATGCGTTGGCGCCTTCACAGGAGGCCACCAAGCTCATGGCCAGGCCAGTGAGTTGCATATCATTCCCCAGAAGGAAGGGGAGACCCCATGCAAATACATCCAGAGGTTCAGCAGGGTGTAGTACAACATCCCCGACGTTCATCCCTCCACTATGATTAGTGTGTTCCACCAGAATGTACGCAATCGCAAGATGCGTGAGGAGCTGGCGATGACCAAGGTTAAGAATGTGGCCGAGCTCTACGTTCTAGCCGATAGGTGCGCCCGGGCTGAAGAGGGAATGAAGTACCCCAGCGAAGACGCCGGCGTGGAAACCGACTCTACTGATGAAGACGCCTCCACTCCGACGAAGAAGAGCCGGCGTCGCAACAGGAAACACAAAGGCAAGGTCGTGCTTGCTGTTGAGGGATCTGACGACACCGGTTTCGGCAAGAAGGTCAAGGCAGACGCCCCCGGCAAGGAGATTGCCGGGTGCGCCACCTGCCAGGCCCTAGCGGCTACCGACAAGCCAGGAAGCTCCAACAAGCAATACTGCAAGATCCACCGCACCAAGGGCCACGACCTCCAGAACTACCGACAAGTTGAGCTGCTTGCTGAGAAGCAAAAGGATGAGTACGAAAGGCGGGACAAGGAGAAGGACCAGGACGGTGCTGAGAGATCCGGCAAGAAGCGTGGCGGCCAAGGAGGCCGCCCCGGCATGGACAACCAGCAAGAGAAGCCCGCCCGGGGCCGCAACAAGAAACAAGAAGACGACGATCACGACGAGGATGACGAGTCTGGTGAGCAAGGGTTCCAGAAGGCTATAATGGCCATGTGCGTCGATGGCGGTGCCTCGCTGCATACCTCTTGCCGCCAGCTCAAGCAGTGGGCGCGAGAGATTACAACAGCAGAGCCGTCATTCGGCGCTCAGAAGCCGCTGAAGTGGTCCACCACGCCCCTCATCTTTGACGCCGAGGACCACCCTAACCGCACTACCGCGGTCGGGTGTTTGCCATTGTTGGTCTCCCCAACAATACGCAACCTCAGGGTGAACAAGATGTTGGTTGACGGCGGGGCCGGCCTGAACCTGATCTCGCCTGTCGTGATCAAAAGGTTGCAAATCCCTTTTGGAGACCTCGAGGAAACGGGCACGTTTCAAGGGGTCAATCCGGGGAGGAGCCAGCCGAAGGGAAAGGTCACACTGCCCGTGACATCTGGAGGAGAGTTGAACTAAATACGGAGAAGATCGTCTTCGACGTGGCAGAGATCTCCTTAACCTACAACGGGATCCTCGGCCGCCCGGCATTGGCCAAGTTCATGGCGGCGTCACACTACGCCTACAATATGATAAAGATGCCCGGGCCGTTGACCATCATCTCCGTCTCCTCCGACAAGAAGGACGTGCCGATCTGCGCCGACCAGCTCTACTAGGAGGCAGTTGTAGCAGCTGCCGTCAAGGCACCTGCTCCTGCCGCTGACGGCCCGGGAGGGAAAAAGGAGCCCGGCAAGACCTGTCGCACCCACTCCGGCAAGAGCACCTCCCTGGAGTGTTGTGCTACCGTTGAGGACGTGCCAAAGAGCTCTACCGACAAGAGCAAGAGATCCAGAGCCGAGCCGCCGCAGACCAAGAAGGTGCCCGTCGGGGAGGATGGCACGGGAGGGGCCTTCATCATAGGCTCCACCCTCAACAGCAAATAGGAAGGCGCGCTCGTCACCTTCCTGCTGGCAAATGTCGACGTGTTTGCATGGCAAGCGTTTGACATCCCCGGTGTTCCCAGGGAGGTGATTGAGCACCACCTAGCTGTCTGTCCCCTCGCCCGGCCCGTCAAGCAGAAGATCAGAAAGCAGGCTCTGGAAAGGCAGGAGTTCATCACAGAGGAGATCAGGAAGTTGGAAGCGACAGGTTTGGTGAGAGGGGTGCTCCACCAGACGTGGTTGGCCAATCCAGTAGTGGTGCGCAAGGCGAATGGGAAGTGGAGGCTGTGTATTGATTACACAGATATTAAGAAGGCTTTCCCTAAGGACCCCTTCCCGTTGCCGCGCATCGACCAGATTGTTGACTCCACAGCCGGGTGTGATCGGTTATCATTCCTCGACGCCTACTCAGGCTACCACCAAATCTTTATGACAAGAGAGGATGAAGAGAAGATGACATTCATCATCCCATGTGGTACGTATTGCTTTTTACGGATGCCTTTTGGGTTGAAGAGTGCCGGCTCAACGATTGCAAGAGCGGTCCATATTGGTTTTGAACCTCAGCTCCATAGAAATATGGAGGCCTACATGGATGACATAGTGGTCAAAACCAAAGACGGGCCCACTCTTGTGCAAGATCTGGAGGAGACATTTGCTAACCTATGCAAGATCAACCTCAAGCTGAACCCTGAGAAGTGCGTCTTGGGCGTTCCGTCCGGCAAGCTTCTCGGATTCTTTGTGTTGCAGCGTGGGATCGAGGCAAACCCAGACAAGATCAAGGCTATTGAGCAGATCGAGGTGCCCAAGCAGATAAAGGATGTGCGTCGGCTCACCGGCTGCGTTGCCGCCATGGGTCGGTTCATCTCCAAGTCCGCGGAGCGTGCCCTTCCTTTCTTCAAAATCTTGAAGAAGGCGGGCCCAATAGAGTGGACACCAGAAGCCGAGGCAGCACTGCAGGATCTGAAGAAGTACCTTTCCTCCATGCCGATAATGGTTGTGCCTAAACCACAAGAGTTGTTGCTGCTGTATCTGGCGGCGACGAATCAAGTGGTCAGCACCGCCCTTGTGGCACGGAGGGAGGTCGACGAGGGGGCGGCAGTGGCGGCAGATGTCGACGTTCTGGGAACGGGGGTCCCCAGAGTTGCCTGCCTGCGGCCTGCAGCGTGGCTCGAGGAGGGACCCAGCACGGCCCATCTTCATCAACACAGACCCAAGACCCTCGCGAGGGGTCAAGCCTCGTGGGGCGGACGACACAGAGCTTCCTCAGGCACGGCCTCATCAGGCTGGCTCGCGAGGAGGCAGAGAGATCAAGGCGGGGTACCTCACGAGTTGCCCGTGACGCAAGCCATGATGACCAAGGGTGCCAGGTGAGCGTCAGCCCGCGCAGTGTCCTCCTTTCCTCTTTGGTGCAAAGGGAGCAAGCGCGGGCGAGAGCATCAAGCAAAGGCACCCGTTTCGGTGCAATGAGACCAAGACCGGCCAACGGAAGGAAGGAAGTCATTGTGGAGCCCAAGCCAGCGTCACCGCCAGAGCCTTTGGCAGGCGAGGACCGACTTTAGTCAGGATAAGTGTACCAGATGTTCCCCTTCAAAATGGCCAATTGTTGGCGCCCTTCGCGCTCAACATTTGGGAAGAGGCCTAGGGCCTTTGCCTATAAATAGGACTAGCCACCCACGGGGTAGAGGAGATCGGATCGAAATCGGAGAGAGAATCGAGAAGAGAGAGAGAGAAGGGTGATTGAACTCCTCCCAGCAGTTCATCGCCCCAGCCAAGAACAGACCCTCGCGAGGCTGTTCTTCCTTATATTGCTCATCATCATCAGCCCAAGAGGCAATCCGCCACACCACACACTGGAGTAGGGTATTACACCACAACAGTGGCCCGAGACAGTATAAACTCCGTGTCTCTTGTGCTGTTCTTTCCATAGCTTAGATCTTAGCGCGGCGGTGGGGCGCAGGTAGGTAGAAGGCGAAATCTCCGCGCGCACCCCAGTGTTTGAACCTCAAGGGTCTGCCGGATCCCAAAATCCGACATTTGGCGCGCCAGGTAGGGGTGCACCGGAATTCGTCTTCCACCACCCCGTTCTCCTCCGACCATCACATCCATGTCTGACGTTCGTCGGGCCCGCGCCGAGCGCCAGGCAGCTCTCGCTTCCCGCGTCGCCCAGACGGCTCCTGTCGGCGGGCGTCCTCGCCGTTCCCCGTCACCTGCCGTCAACTCCGCCACCGGCCCGGCGGGGGACGAGTAGCAAGCATCGTCTCAGCATCCGTCCGTGCGGCAAGATGGCCCGCACCGCTACTCCCTCACTCATCCCAGCTGGTTCTTCGTCCCGCGCGCTCCGCGCACCCATGGAGGCTCGAGCTGCGCTCATCGCGGCAAACGAGCTCCTGCGCTACCGTCCCGTCGACGACGTCTACAAAGAATGGCTCGACCGCGTCGCCGAGCTCGTCTGTGCCACAGGGGGCTCTCCTGCGCCGTCCGTTCCGCTGCACCGCACCCCGCCCCGCGCGGGCGACGAAGCTCCGGGGGCGCCCCAGCCGCCTCCTCCTCAAGAAGGCGCCATGGATCCAAGGCGCGTGGCCCCTGGGCGGAACCCGCTCCGTCAGGTGCCAGTGCGGCAAGAGCAGAGCTGTCAAGAAGTCCCTCGCCCGCAAGAAGCTGCCCGGACGCTCCCTGCTCCAGCACGTCGCGACCATGTTCCTTCTCGCGCACGTCAAGACCCCGCGCTGCTCCCAGCCGCAGCGCGTGGGGACATGCATGACCAAGCTCTCCGTCACCTAAGGCCTCCCGTGGCCACAGCAGGCTGCCGTGCCTTCACCACCGAGCTACGCAGCGTCGTGTGGCCCGGCAAGTCCAAGCCAGACCTGCCTCCTCGTTATGACAGCACGGCCGACCCTGCGGAGTTCCTCCAGCTCTATGAGTTGGGCATCGAAGCTGCCAACGGAGACGAGAAGTTCATGGCGAACTGGTTTCCCATGGCGCTCAAGGACGGGGCCCGCACCTGGCTCCTGAACCTGGCTCTAGACACGATCTCCTCCTGGGACGAGATGCGCACCCACTTCATCGCCAACTTCCAAGGTACTCGCGACCGGCCACCCGCCGTGAGCGACATGCGCCGCATCAAGCAACAACCCGGAGAGACCCTGCAGAAGTACATCCAGTGCTTCAACAATGCACGCCTCAAGATTCCCAAGGTGACCGAGGAGGCCATCATCTCAGCCTTCTCCGACGGCGTGCGCGACGTCAAGATGAAGGAGGAGCTGGCGATGCATGAAGACCTGTGCACTTCCTTGGAGTTGTTCAACTTGGCAACCAAGTGCGCCAGGGCTGAAGAAGGGCGTCTCTCCCTCCTCGAGCTGCCTGCCCCGGACCCAGAAGAGAAGAAGCCCAAGGCCAAGGATGTGAAGCGCAAGGGGGCTGCCATGCTCGCGGCAGAACCAGACACCAAGCGGGGCAGAGATCAGCCCGAATCTTCCAAGGGCAGTCGGTACTGTGTGTACCATGACCTCCACACCCACAACACCAACGAATGTCAAGAGCTCTGAGCCGTGCGAGAAGGAAGGATCGACCGTCGCCCCGACCGCGGTGACCGGGGCTACGGTCGAGGAGGAGGAAGGAACGCAGGACACTGGGAAGACCGCTGCCCGCGCCAAGGGTGGCGTGATCGACCTCGCGAGGATCGCTGGCAAGACCCGCCTCACGAGGGAGACTGGAGAGATCAGCCTCGCGAGGATCGCCCGCCAGGCAACGCAGGCCTCCCTCCGCTGCCGCCGCAGCCAAGGAGAAACGAGGACCGCCATCAGGACGAGGGGGCTGGGGGCTTCCAGGAGCCGCGCGCGATCGCCTGCATCCTGGGCGGGGCTCAAGCCCCAGCCTCTCAACGCATCTTCAAGCAGTTCGCCCGCGAAGTGAATGCAGTCCTCCCCAAGCTCGAAGCCACGCCCCCTCTCAGGTGGTCGGCATGCGCCATCACGTTCAGCTCAGCAGATCAGCTCAAGTGTGCAGCCACAGTCGGAGTCCTCCCGATGCTTTGTTCCCCAATCATCAACAACGTGGTGGTCACCAGGACCCTCATCGATGGCGGGACAGGGCTCAACGTCCTATCCGTGGAAACATTGAACAATCTCCAAGTGCTCTACAACCAGCTTCAGCCAACCAAGCCTTTCTCCGCAGTCACCGACGGCTCCACGGTCCCGATTGGGCAGGTCCGCCTCCCTGTCACCTTCGGGGCACGCGACAACTACCGCACCGAGCTCATCGACTTCGATGTCGCTCACATTCGCCTGCCGTACAATGCCATCCTTGGGTACCCAGCGCTGGCCAAGTTCATGGCCGTAACTCACCACGGCTACAACGTCCTCAAGATGCCAGAAAGTGGCGGAGTCGTCATGGTGCCCTGTGAAGAGAAGACACGGTGTGTTCCCTGGAATGAGCCTTTCAGGCCGCATCACTGGAAGACCCGGATCGCGGAAGCAGGAGGCTTCCCGAGACCGCCCCCCAAGAAGAAGAAGACATCGTCCGGCCCGGCCCCTCAGGAGGCAGGCCCCTCAGGGCCCGCGCCTGCCCAGGGGGAACCTCCTTCCATCGCATAGGAAAGCGCACTCGGCGCCCTCCTCAGGCAGGGCTCGGGGGCTCTCCCCTGGAGGGCCACCGACCTGGCTAAGGTCACGAGGGAGGCGCTTGGGCACCACATGGAGGCATGTTTCGAAGCACGCTTCCCTCAAGAAGGAGTAAGGCAAGGAGGGCCAGACCCTCAGGAGTTCATCATCAAGGCCATTCAGGAGCTACAGGAGTCAAGAGTCATGAGAGGCGGCCGCCGCCTACCAGCTGTGGCTCCCCATCCAGGCGAGGATGGTGGGCTGCGCGTCTGCATCGACATACCAGGGCTCAATCGAGTCGCCTCTCTGGAGTGCCTCTGGCCGTCACGAGTGGGGCGCTGCGAAGGTCCACCCCTTTCGTGGCCATTCGCAGTCTGGGGGCTGGACATCCTGGGCCCGTTTCCTCGGGCGCCAGGGGGCTACCGCTACCTCTACGTCACCGTGGACAAGTTCACCAAGTGGGCTGAAGTAGAGGCCGTCCGCACCATCCCCGCGGGTTCCGCGGTCAAGTTCATCAGGGGCATCGTGAGCCGGTTCGGGGTGCCGAACCGCATCAGCACAGACAACGGTTCGCAGTTCACCAGTAACCTCTTCAAAACATACTGTGCTAACCTTGGAACGCAGATATGCTACACTTCGGTGGCGCACCCCCGAAGCAACGGCCAGGCCGAGCGAGCCAAAGCAGAGGTCCTAAGGGGCCTCAAGACCAGAACGTTCAAGAAGAAGCTGGAGGCCTGCGGCAGAGGTTGGTACGACGAGCTTCAGTCCGTGTTGTGGTCCATCCACACAACCGCGACCAAGCCGACTGGAGATACCCCGTTCTTCCTGGTCTACGGAGCCGAAGCGGTCCTCCCTCACGAGGTCAGATGTCGCTCCACGCGGGTCCTGGCGTTCGACGAGGCGCAGCAGGACGCCATGCGGGGGATGGACCTCGTGCTGGGGGAGGAACGTCGCCGAGAAGTCGCGCTGCAAGCTGTGAGGTACCAACAAGCGCTGCGACGATATCACTGCCGCAACATCCGCCCCAAAACTCTCAAGGTAGGAGACCTCGTGCTCAGGCAGGTTCTCTCCAGGGAGGGACTGCACAAGCTCTCTCCCATGTGGGAGGGCCCGTTCAAGGTTGTTCATGTTTCCAGGCCCGGCTCCGCGCTCTTGGAGACTCAGGAGGGGGTGCCGGTCCAGAACGCATGGAACATCCAGCACCTCCGGAGGTTCTACCCCTAAAAAGGCCCAGAGCCTGTGAAGAAGGCGAATGCCTGTGAAGCTGTCGCGTTTTGGAAAAGGCCCAGAGCCTATGAAGAAGGCGAATGCCTGTGAAGCTGTTGCGTTTTGGAAAAGGCCCAGAGCCTGTGAAGAAGGCGAATGCCTGTGAAGCTGTCGCGTTTTGGAAAAGGCCCAGAGCCTGTGAAGAAGGCGAATGCCTGTGAAGCTGTCGCATTTTGGAAAAGGCCCAGGGCCTGTGAAGAAGGTGAATGCCTGTGAAGCTGTCGCGTTTTGGAAAAGGCCCAGAGCCTGTGAAGAAGGCGAATGCCTGTGAAGCTGTCGCGTTTTGGAAAAGGCCTGGAGCCTGTGAAGAGGGCAAATACCCGTGAAGCCTGCTTCCCCCAAGAAAGGCCCGGAGCCTGTGAAGAAGGCCAACGCCTGTGAAGCTCGCCGCCCGTGACACTCTCACGTAATAATGAGTTGGGGTTGTACACGCCCCAGAGTCTCAGGAGCGCCGGCCTCAGGCCCTGGGGCTCCCTCCCACGCCCAATGGCAGCACTTAGCTCCGCGCTAGTGAGAAGACGTCGAAGACTAGATTAGGTGCCGGACGCGGCTTTTTCATTTGCTTTCCGCAGTTGGCTTGTTCATTCTCATTTGAAGTTTTATTGAAGCTGTTGCCGTCTTTGGCTTGTGGTTCTTCGACTTTTCACTCTCCTGCCTCGATTTCTCTTATGCAAGGCCTCGCGAGGGGGGCAGCCGAGCGCCCTCGCGAGTGTTCCTGTCCTAGTCATTTAAAGGTTTCGCGACCTGGGTCCATTACAGGAGCACCCCTCCAGTCCGTGCCCCACGGGCACCGCGACACAAACATAGGGCCTGGGTCGGTCGCCCCCCCCACGGCTGGGGCCGGGAACTATCCACACGCGGGCACGTAGCCGGAAGGCACGATAACGGAAGCAAATCGATGATTAACAGCAATAACCCAAACATGCCCCCGCGGGGCTCCACGCTACTGTATTTTTACGCAGGAAAAAGGAAAAGAAAGAGCAAATCAGGTGCAGCTCGCCTCACACCGGCCTGCAGGGAAGACTCGAGCTGCCTCCGGGGCTCAAGCAGACTCCCTCTCGCGCTTCACCAAGGCGCGACAGCGGGCAGACACGCTACCACCTCCCAAGCAGGTACGACGGCGTGGAGGCTGACCGCGGCCACTGCTAGAAGAGTCGCCGCCTGAAGAAGAACCGGTGAAGCTTGGGGAACCCTGAGCGCCGCCAATCACGCGAGCGCTGTCCTCTCCATCATCGCCGGGGCTGGGTTCCCGGCCGCGGTCGTCGTCCTCAGGGCAGCACCCTGCGCGGCGACCATCTTCCCCAAACACCCTCACATAGAGGGTGGCATCGCCGTCAAACTTGAAGTGCAGGGTGCACCGATGGCTCAGGCCACGCACGCGAGCAAACGTCTGCCAACCACGGGTCATGGCCAGGCTCCCGGCTGCGGAGACCTCCAGTGAAGCCCATGAGGCCCGGCTGCAGCAGCCGTCTGCCTGAAGCCAGAGGCCGCCCGGGGCGCCGGCCGGGAGCTCGCCGAGGAGGAAGCGAGGAAGTTGAAGCCGGGTGCTAGTCGGCTCCGCCGACCACACAACAAACTCCGGCAGCACCTCTGCAGCGCGAAAGCGCGGCCTAGGGGAACGCGCGACCGAAGTGCACCCCCCGGCCGCAGCAGTCCGCCCGTCACCGTGCTGGAAATCGTCTCCACAACCGCGGGGAGCTGCCGTGGTGGCCACAGGATGTTTGCGAGGGCGCCCTCGGCCGCGCTTGGGCGGGGGAGAGGCAGGCTCAACCTGGCGAGCCTTCCCCTTCTCTATGGCCGAGAACCTCCTCGATAGGGCCATGAAGAAGAAGGAGAAGCGAGGGGGAATGAACTGGAAGGGCGCGTGCCAATCCGTACTTATAGCCAGCGAGGGCCAACCGTCGGCCCCCACGATCGCAGGTAATCATGACCCACATTGCATGCAGGGACTTGTCCAATACGCGCAGTTGCCGAGGCGTCGTGGGGAAGTGGAGACGCCCACGTCCAATCAACCGCCACACGGCGCCCAAGGCCGCAGGCTGTTAGGGCCCGTGGCGCTTCGCTCTTGCTCTTTCGCCTCCCTGCACGGCCAAGTCCGGGCGCGCCTTGGGCCCGGGGGCTACTGTCGGCGTTCTGGGAACGGGGGTCCCCAGACTTGCCTACCTGCGGCCTGCGGCGTGGCTCGAGGAGGGGCCCAGCACGGCCCATCTTCATCAACACAGACCAAGACCCTCGCGAGGGGTCAAGCCTCGCGGGGCGGATGACACGGAGCTTCCTCAGGCACGGCCTCATCAGGCTGGCTCGCGAGGAGGCAGAGAGATCAAGGCGGGGTACCTCACGAGGTGCCCGTGACACAAGCCATGACGACCAAGGGTGCCAGGTGGGCGCCAGCTCGCGCAGTGTCCTCCTTTCCTCTTTGGTGCAAAGGGAGCAAGCGCGGGCGAGAGCATCAAGCAAAGGCACCCGTTTCGGTGCAACGAGACCAAGACCGGCCCAATGGCAGGAAGGAAGTCATTGTGGAGCCCAAGCCAGCGTCACCGCCAGAGCCTTTGGCAGGCGAGGACCGACTTTAGTCAGGATAAGTGTACCAGATGTTCCCCTTCAAAATGGCCAATTGTTGGCGCCCTTCCCGCTCAACATTTGGGAAGAGGCCCAGGGCCTTTGCCTATAAATAGGACTAGCCACCCACAGGGTAGAGGAGATCGGATCGAAATCGGAGAGAGAATCGAGAAGAGAAAGAGAGAAGGGTGATTGAACTCCTCCCAGCAGTTCATCGCCCCAGCCAAGAACAGACCCTCGCGAGGCTGTTCTTCCTTGTATTGCTCATCATCATCAGCCCAAGAGGCAATCCGCCACACCACACACTGGAGTAGGGTATTACACCACAACGGTGGCCCGAACCAGTATAAACTCCGTGTCTCTTGTGCTGTTCTTTCCATAGCTTAGATCTTAGCACGGCGGTGGGGCGCAGGTAGGTAGAAGGCGAAATCTCCGCGCGCACCCCAGTGTTCGAACCTCAAGGGTCTGCCGGAACCCGAAATCCGACAGCAGAACCAGCGGTTGGCAAGCCAAAGATTCCCCCGGCAGGGCCTGGTGCCGGCAAGGCGCGGCCCCCGGTGGAGTCTGGTGCCACTAAGGCAATGCCCGCGCAGTCAAGTGAAGTGGTGCCAAAGAAGAAGATGATGCAGCACATGGTTTACTTTGTCAGCTCCCTCTTGCAGGGGGCTAGGTCAGGTATTTCGGCATGCAAATATTGCTCTTCCGCCTCCTTATGGCCTCGAGGAAGCTGCGTCACTACTTCCAGGCCCACGAGATCACCGTCGTCACCCACCTCCCGTTGCAACGGATACTGCACAACTCGGACGCAACCGGAAGGATTGTGGAATGGGCCTTGGAGCTGTCAAGTTTCGGTTCAAAGTTTGAAAGTACCTCGACAATTCAGAGCAGAGTCTTGGCGGAATTCATCGCAGAATGGACCTTGACGCCTGATGAAGAAATCCAGGAGACCACTCTCCCCGGCAAGGAAGCAGATTGCGACCGGATCATGTACTTTGATGGGCTTTCTCGCTGCAAGGCGCCGGTGCCGGTGTGCTACTCGTCGCACCCACCGGAGAACACCTCAAGTACGTGATCCAGATGCACTTCCCCAGGGAGATGTCCACCAACAACACTGCCGAGTATGAGGGATTGCTTGCCGGTCTCAGGATCGCGACAGACCTCGGGGTTAAGAAGCTCATCGTCAGGGGCGACTCACAGCTCATTGTCAGGCAGGTAAACAAGGATTATCAGAGCCCATTGATGGAAGCCTACGTAGATGAGGTGAGGAAGCTGGAGGAATGCTTTGACGCTATCCAGGCGGAGCACGTCCCTCGGGCGGAGAACGACATCGCCGATTACCTGTCAAAGCGTGCCGCATTCAAGCTACCCGTGGAACCAGGTACCTTTTTGCTCCGGTTAACTCAACCATCTGTCGAACCATCAGCGGTGTAGAACAAGCGGAGGAAATCAGGTCCCGGCAAGTACTTTCCTACTGAGCCCCCTGGGGCCGCCGGCAAGGGTGCTACCGCGGACGCTGAGCCTGCCCAAGAGCAACTGGCTCTGATAGGGCGTCAAGCCCTGGCCGTAGAGACAGCCACTCTCATGGCGGAAGAAATACCTTTGGTCCTTGTCGTCGAGCCCCAGGCTCCGGCATGGGCGCCACCTACCGTCCACTTCCTCCAAACAAGGGAGCTTCCTGAGGAGCAGGAAGAAGCAGAGAAAGTAGCCCATCGGTTCGCCCTGTACCAGTTCGTCAATGACGTCCTGTACCGGAGGAGTCCAAATGGTGTGAAACTCAAGTGCATTCCCCAAGAGAAAGGACTGGAGCTGTTGGCGGAGATACATGGAGGCATATGTGGCTCCCACATAGGGTAAAGGGCCCTTGCCGGGAAGGCGTTCTGGCAAGGTTTCTTCTGGCCCACCGCCCTCCAGGATGCGACGGCACTAGTAATCAAGTGTGAAGCGTGCCAGTTCCATTCAAAGAAGCTTCATCAGCCGGCTCAAGCCCTTCAAACAATCCCTCTCTCCTGGCCATTCTTGGTCTGGGGGCTCGATATACTGGGCCCTTTCCCCCATGCTGTCGGGGGCTTTGAGTACTTGTACGTTGCAATCGACAAGTTCACAAAGTGGTCGGAAGTGGAAGCAGTGAGGAAGGTGACTGCTCAGTCAGCCGTCAAGTTCTTCAAAGGACTGGTCTGCCGTTTTGGTGTGCCAAACAGAGTCATCACCGACAACGGCACGTAGTTCACAAGCCACGCCTTCATGCAGTACATCCAAGACCTCGGCAGCAAGGTCTGTTTTGCTTCCATGGCACATCCACGAAGCAATGGCAAAGTGGAGAGGGCACATGCTGAAGTGTTGCGAGGCTTGAGAACGAAGACCTTTGACAAGCTGCACAAGAGTGGAAGGCCCTGGATTGATGAGTTGCCGGCGGTTCTTTGGTCGATCAGGATGACGCCAAATCGTGCCACCGGCAAGACACCTTTTGCACTGGTATACGGGGCAGAAGCAGTTCTCCCCACGGAACTCATATATGGGTCACCTCGAGTGCTCGCTTATGATGAGCTTGAGGAAGAGCCGTTGCGCCAAAATGACACGACGCTCCTTGAGGAAGATCGTCTTCGGGTGGCTATGAGAGCAGCACACTACCAGCAAGCCTTGCGCCGCTATCATAGCTGCAAGGTTCATGCCTGAAGCCTTGAGGAAGGCGACCCTGTTCTTCGGCGCGTTCAGTCGGCCAAGAATTCCAACAAGTTGACGCCGAAGTGGGAAGGCCCTTATCGGGTAATACAAGTCACTGGGCCTGGCGCAGTCCACCTGGAGACTGAAGATGCCGTCCCAGTGAGCAACTCCTGGAACATCGAGCATCTTCGCAAGTTCTACCCGTAAGGCGCAGCTTGCCGGGCCTCCTGACAAGCCACCTTTTGTACAAGCTTTGCCGACAAGGCATGTGACCCTTTGTACAAAGCTAGGCGCAGACCCTGAGAATAAATAAATGAAGCGTTGGCGCCCTAAGTTATAGCATGCATGCTAGGTCGAGTCTCTTCCTTGGTTAGGGTTGATAGTGCTTAGCGGCGACTAACCCCTAGCCTAGAGGTCGAGTGCGCGTCTGTCTGTTCCTTTTTTGTCCTCCTTTGGTTCGCAGGGCACATGAGCACTTATGCTAAGCTACTCGGAAAGAAGGAAACGGACCGGCACCCCGACCCCGGCAAGCCAGCGTTGCCGGGGGCTGCAAGCACAAGGATCCAACCGTGGCAAGATGAGATTCCCAAGGGTTGCGGATCCAGATAAGTCTTTTATCCTCTGTCATGCGTTTCGGAACCAGACTGGGGCATGTGAAACCTCGCTTTTATCTCTAGGCTGTCATGCTCCCCTTTTTTCCTATACCTAGGGATTATTTCCTGGGTTCGGATTTGGTCGTAGCCGCAGCGGCAAGGAGGTGGGACGAGGAGCCTAAAGCCCACTTCATCCCTGCCTCCGCCAAGAGCGCGAGAACGCTTGAGTGGAGTGGGGGGACGGCAAGGGCTGTTGCCGGGCCAAAAACATTTATCTTAAACTCCTTGTCGCGGGATTTACCCACGAACGAAAAACCCGGCAAGCATCTCTTTTTCATTAAAAACATCCCATACAGGTACAGTTCGTGCGAGATGAAAAACATGGGCAAGGGGATTACAAGTTTCAAATTTAACAAAGGCCCGCAGGCTTACAAACTAAAAAGAGATAAAGATACCCGTAATCCCTTTCTTGTCCCTCTCCTCAGGGGACAGGTCAAGGAGGCGAAAGGGCAAAAGGGGCGCCTAGGCGAGCTACAAGCAGCAGAAAGCACCAAGAGAACATCTTGGTGGCCACCCATGGGCGGGCCGGTGATGACGGTGGTGGGAAAGGAGCTAGAAGACGAGGTGGTAGGACCGGCAATACGCGACGAAGGCGTCGGTGCCCGCGTACTCAAAGTTGACGGCCTTGCCGCCCGCCCTCTTCCTCTTCCGCTGCCTCCCGACGCCAGCCGCCCAAGGAGACAGCCCTGCCCCCGGCTAGCTTTTGCCAGAGGAGCAGCCAGGTGCAGATGCTGCTGCTGCCGCACCCGCCCAGGCACGGGGCGTCCGACTCCTAGTCGGACTCGCCGCCGCTGTCTGCCCCCTATCCTCCTCGTTGCTCTCGCTTGAGGACAAGCTCCCATCGTCAGAATCTCCATTAGAGGAGCTCTCCACGCAGCATTTCAGACGAGTTCCAAGATCTCCGAAGACCCTGACGGAGAGCAGGCCGTCCTCCATTAACTTGAAGTAGAGGACGAGCCCCGCCGTCAGGATGTGGATGCGGGCGAACGTCTTCCATCCACGGCGGAGATACATGACTCGAGGAGCCGGGAAGTCGACGTCGACCCGCGTGCCCCCGTTCCTGCAGCCCCTCATGTGCAACCTGAGGGTCTGGGGTGGGGCACGCTCCATCACCAGAGCGAACGGAGTGGGGAGACGAAGACGACGACGCGGGGGCCGTCGGATCCTGATGAAGAACTCGCAAGGCTCGTCTTCGACATGGCCCTCCATCAGGAAGGGCATCATTGGCGGGGGTGGGGCTGGCGCGCCGCCCCATCCTCCTCTTCCCCCGAGCGCTACGGCCTCTACCTTGCCTCGCCCACGGCCTCGCCCCCTCCCCCTTCCCCTCGCGGTCGGTTCCACCACCACGGGTTCAGGAGGGGGGATGCGCTGTCGAGCGACGACCCTCGCCGCCACCATCGAAGGGACATGATTCCCTTTCTCCATGGCAGGTGAGAGGAAGGAGCAGGAGCAGAGAAGAGATGGAAGACGGAAGAATGCGGGGTGTCGTTTCCCCCTTCCTCCTCTTTATAAAGGAACGGGGTTGAGGCTCGGCCTCCCCGCTCGGCCAATCCAGACACCGGAGGCGCGGGGAATCAGGAACGACCCTCCGCCCAACCAGCGGCGGCCCGGTTTCTTGCCTCCACCGTTTTCCACCACAAGGATGCGTGGCAGACGTCCAGAACTGAAGGGACGGGTGAGGTGACCTCTCCACTCCCCGTGATCGTGGGGAGTGGATGCCCTGAAGACCGCACCCCGACCCCGCTCAGTAAATGAGACGCGCCTCCATGCCTCCCTCTTTTTACGGGGAAGACGCGAGCCACCTCTTTACTGCAACGTGACGCATGCATGTGGAAACCGTCCCACGCATGCCGCCCGCGTCACGCACACTCCTGTTGGGGAACGTAGCAGAAATTTAAAATTTTCTACGCATCACCAAGATCAATCTATGGAGTAATCTAGCAACAAGGGGAAGGAGAGTGCATCTACATACCCTTGTAGATCGCTAAGCGGAAGCGTTCATGTAAACGGGGTTGATGGAGTCGTACTCGTCGTGATCCAAATCACCGATGATCCTAGTGCCGAACGGACGGCACCTCCGTGTTCAACACACGTACAGCCCGGTGACGTCTCCTATGCCTTGATCCAGCAAGGGGAGAAGGAGAGGTTGGGGAAGACTCCATCCAGCAGCAGCACGACGGCGTGGTGGTGGTGGAGGAGTGCGGGACTCCAGCAGGGCTTCGCCAAGCACTACGAGAGACGAGAAGGGAGAGGGGTAGGGCTGCGCCAACAGGGGAGGAACTTCATGTGTTGGGCTGCCCCTTTGCCTCCACTATATATAGGGGAAGAGGGAGGGTTGCGCCCCCACCTAGGGTTTCCTCCCTAGGGGTGGCGGCAGCCCTAGATCCCATCTAGGGTGGCGGCCATAAGGGGAGAGGGGGAGGCGCACCTGAGGCAGGCCTTAGGGCCCATCTGCCCTAGGGTTTGCCCCCCTCCCCTCTTGGAGGCGCCTTGGGCCTTGGTGGGAGGCGCCCCAGCCCACCTAGGGGCTAGTCCCTTCCCACTATTGGCCCATGTAGGCCTCCGGGGCTGGTAGCCCCACCTAGTGGACCCCCGGACCCCTCCAATGGTCCCGGTACACTACCGGTGATGCCCGGAACACTTCCGGTGGCTAAAACCATACTTTCTATATATTAATCTTTACCTCCAGACCATTCCGGAACTCCTCGTGACGTCCGGGATCTCATCCGGGACTCTGAACAACATTCGGTAACCGCATACATACTTTCCCTATAACCCTAGCATCATCGAACCTTAAGTGTGTAGACCCTACGGGTTCGGGAGTCATGCAGACATGGCCGAGACAACTCTCCGGTCAATAACCAACAGCGGTATCTGGATACCCATGTTGGCTCCCACATGCTCCATGATGATCTCATCGGATGAACCATGATGTCAAGGACTTAATCAATCCCGTATACAATTCCCTTTGTCTTGCGGTACGATACTTGCCCGAGATTCGATCGTCGGTATCCTGATACCTTGTTCAATCTCGTTACCGGCAAGTCTCTTTACTCGTTCCGTAACACATCATCCTGTGACCAACTCCTTGATCACGTTGTGCACATTATGATGATGTCCTATCGAGTGGGCCCAGAGATACCTCTCCGTTTACACGGAGTGACAAATCCCAGTCTCGATTCATGCCAACCCAACAGACACTTTCGGAGATACCTGTAGTGTACCTTTATAGCCACCCAGTTACGTTGTGATGTTTGGCACACCCAAAGCACTCCTACGGTATCCGGGAGTTGCACAATCTCATGGTCTAAGGAAATGATACTTGACATTAGAAAAGCTTTAGCAAACGAACTACACGATCTTTGTGCTAGGCTTAGGATTGGGTCTTGTCCGTCACATCATTCTCCTAATGATGTGATCCCATTATCAACGACATCCAATGTCCATGGTCAGGAAACCGTAACCATCTATTGATCAACGAGCTAGTCAACTAGAGGCTTACTAGGGACATGGTGTTGTCTATGTATCCACACATGTATCTGAGTTTCCTATCAATACAATTCTAGCATGGATAATAAACGATTATCATGAACAATGAAATATAATAATAATAATAACTAATTTATTATTGCCTCTAGGGCATATTTCCAACAGTCTCCCACTTGCACTAGAGTCAATAATCTAGTTCACATCGCCATGTGATTAACACTCACAGGTCACATCGCCATGTGACCAACATCCAAGAGTCTACTAGACTCAATGATCTAGTTCACATCACTATGTGATAAACACTCAAAGAGTTCTGGGTTTGATCATGTTATGCTTGTGAGAGAGGTTGTAGTCAACGGGTCTTGCCATATTCAGATCCCTATGTATTTCGCAAAACTTTATATCGTAGATGCTGCTACCACGTTCCACTTGGAGCTATTCCAAATTATTGCTCCATTATACGTATCGGGTATCTCTACTCAAAGCTATCCGGATAGGTGTTAAGCTTGCATCGAAGTAACTCTTTATGTCGAACTCTTTATCACCTCCATAACCGAGAAACATTTTCTTATTCCTCTAAGGATAATTTTTGACCGCTATCCGGTGATCTACTCCTAGATCACCTTTGTACCCTCTTGCCAGACATGTGGCAAGGCACACATCAGGTGCGGTACTCAGCATGGCATACCGTATAGAGCCTATGACAAAAGCATAGGGGACGACCTTTTGTCCTTCCTCTTTCTTCTGCCGTGGTCAATCTTCGAGTCTTACTCAACTTCACACCTTACAACTCAGGTAAGAACCCCTTCTTTGACTGATCTATTTTGAACTCCTTCAAAAACACGTCAAGGTGTGCGTTCTTTAAAAGTATCATCAGGCGTCTTGATCTATCTCTATAGATCTTGATGCCCAATTTTAAGCAGCTTTATCCAGGTCTTCCTTTGAAAATCACTCTTCAAACAACCGTTTATGCTTTCCAAAAATTCTACATTCTTTCGGATCAACAATATGTCATCCACATATACTTATCAAAAATGTTGTAGTGCTGCTACTCAATTTCTTGTAAATACAAGTTTCTAGAAAACATTGTATAAACCTAAAAATTTTGATCACTCCATCAAAACATATATTCTGATTCCGAGATGCTTGCTCTATTCCATAGAAGGATTGCTGGAGCCAGCATACCTTTTAGCATCCTTAGGATCGACAAAATCTTTTATTGTATCACATACAACTTTTCTTACGAAAACTTGGTAAGAGAACTTGTTTTGACATCCATCTGTAAGATTTCATAATCGAAAAATACAGCTAATGCTAACATGATTCCGACGGACTTAAGCATCGCTACGGGTGAGAAATTCTCATCATAGTCAACTCCTTGAACTTGTGAAAAGACTCTTTCCCACAAGTCGAGCTTCATAGACGGTAACATTACCGCCCACGTCCGTCTTCTTCTTAAAGATCCATTAATCTCAATGGCTTGCCGATCATCGGGCAAGCCACCAAAGTCCATACTTTGTTCTGATATATGGATCCTATCTCGGATTTCATGGCTTCTAACCATTTGTCGGAATACAGGCCCACCATCGCTTCTCCATAGCTCGTAGGTTCATTGTTGTCCAACAACATGATATCTGAGACAGGATTACTGTACCACTCAGGAGTAGTACATATCCTTGTCGACCTACGAAGTTCGATAGCAACTTGATCTGAAGCTTCATGATCACTATCATTAACTTCCTATTCAATAGATGTAGGCTCCGCAGAAAACATCTTTCTATGTTGCATCACTCTTTGGTTGAAATAGAGGTTCGACAACCTCATCAAGTTCTATCTTCATCCCACTCAATTCTTTCGAGAGAAACTCCTTCTCGAGAAAGGACCTGTTCTTAGCGACAACAATTTGCCCTCGGATCTGAGCTAGAAGGTATACCCAACTGTCACCCTTGGGTATCCTATGAAGATGTGTTTGTCCGCTTTGGGTTCGAGCTTCTCCGGCTGAAGCCTTAAGCATCGCAGCCCCAAACATTAAGAAACGACAACTTTGGTTTCTTACCAAACCATATTCTTACGACGTCGTCTCAACGGACTTAGATGGTGTCCTATCTAAAGTGAATGCAGCTGTCTCTAATGCATAACCTCAAAATAATAGCGGTAGATCGGTAAGAGACATCATAGATCGCACCATATTTCATAAGGTTCGATTACGACGACCGGACACACCATTACCCTGTGGTGTTCCAGGTGGCTTCAACTGTGAAACAATTCCACAATGTCTTAAGTGATTGCCAAACTCATAACTCAAAAAATCCCCTTTTGATCAGATCGTAGGAACATGATCTTTTTGTTATGATGATTCTTAACTTCACTCTGAAATCGCTTGAACTTTTCAAACGTTTCAGACTTGTGCTTCATTAAGTAAATATACCTATATCTACTCAAATCATCAGTGAAGATGAGAAAATAGCGATATCCACTGCACGCTTCAATTCTCATTAGATCACACGCATCAGCATGTATGATTTCCAACAAGTCACTTGCCCGTTTCATTGTACCTGAAAACGGGGTCTTAGTCATCCTGCCCATGAGGCATGGCTCGCATGTGTCAAGCGATTCAAAATCAAGTGACTCCAAACATCCATCGATATGGAGTTTCTTCATGCATCTTATGCCAATATGACCTAAGCAGCAGTGCCACAAGAAAGTGGTACTATCATTATTAACTCTACATCTTTTGGCGTGAACATGTGTATCACCACGACCGAGATTCAATGAACCATTCACATAGGGTGCATGACCATGAAAGGTATCATTCATGTAAACAGAATAACCATTATTTTCTAACTTCAATGAATGACCGTATTGCAATGAACATGATCTAATCATATTCATGCTCAACGTAGACACCTGATAACATTTATCTAGGTTCAATACTAATCCCGAAGGTAGATGGAGCGTGCGATGGTGATCTCATCAACTTTGGAAACACTTCCAACACACATCGTCACCTCACCCTTAGCTAGTCTCCGTTTAGTCCGTAGCTTTTGCTTCAAGTCGCCAATAATAGTAACTGAACCGGTATCCAATACCCAGGTGCTACCAGGAGTACTAGTGAGGTACACATTAATGACACGTATAAATTTTGTTGAAGTTGCCAGCCTTCTTATCTACCATGCATTTGGGGTAATTCCGCTACCAGTGACCGCTCCCCTTACAATAGAAGCATTTAGTCTCGGGTTTGGGTTCAACCTTGGGTCCCTTCACTGGAGCGGCAACTGATTTGACATCCATGATGTTTCCCTTCTAGCCCTTGCCCTTCTTGAAACCAGTGGTCTTGTTAAACCATCAACACTTGATGCTCCTTCTTGATTTCTACCTTTTGCGGTCTTAAGCACCGCGAACAGCTCCGGGATCAACTCCATCCCTTGCATGTCATAGTTCATCACGAAGATCTAGTAGCTTAGTGATAGTGGCTAGAGAACTCTATCAATCACTATCTTATCTGGAAGTTTAACTCCCACTTGATTTAAGTGATTATAGTACCCAGACATTCTGAGCACATGCTCACTAGCTGAGCTATTCTCCTCCATCTTGTTGGCAAAAGAACTTGTCAGAGGTCTCACACCTCTCAACACGGGCATGAGCCTGAAATCCCAATTTCAGCTCTTGGAACATCTCATGTGTTCTCTGGTGATCAAAACATCATTGGAATCCCGATTCTAAGCCGTAAAGTATGGTGTACTAAACTATCAAGTAGTCATCAGGATGTGTCTGTCAGGTGTTCACAACATCCACAGACGACGTTGTAGGGGTTTGCACATCGAGCAGTGCATCAAAGACGTAAGCCTTCTGTGTAGCAGTGAGGACACTCCTCGGACTACAGACCTAGTCCGCGTCATTGCTTACAATATCTTTCAACTTAATCTTTCTCTAGGAACGTATTGAAACAGGGAGCTACAACGTGAGCTATTCATCTACAACATATTTGCAAAGACAATTTAGACTATGTTCATGATAATTGAGTTCATTTAATGAACTCCCACTCAGATAGACATCCCTCTAGTCATCTAAGTGAAACATGATCCGAGTCAACTAGGTCGTGTCCGATCATCACGTGAGACGGACTAGTCAACATCGGTGAACATCTCATGTTGATCGTATCTTCTATATGACTCATGTTCGACCTTTCGGTCTTCTGTGTTCCGAGGCCATGTCTGTACATGCTAGGCTCGTCAAGTCAACCTAAGTGTGTGCATGTGTCCTGAGGCCATGTCTGTACATGCTAGGCTCGTCAACACCCGTTGTATTCGAACGTTAGAATCTATCACACCCGATCATCACGTGGTGCTTCAAAACAACGAACCTTCGCAACGGTGCACAGTTAGGGGGAACACTTTTCTTGAAATTTTAGTGAGGGATCATCTTATTTAAGCTACCGTCGTTCTAAGCAAATAAGATGTAAAACAGGATAAACATCATGTCACATCCCTAGCTTCTGGTTTGCTCTGAGCTAGCTAGTCATGTGTTGCATCATGTTTAAATTTTGCCTAAAATTGAAATGGGGATGTTCAAACCCTAGCTTTAAATAAACTCAACTAGGGTGAATTAAAATCTTTTCAATAAACCCAAAAGGTTCCTAAGAAAAGTTCATGATTTCTGGTTAAGGTGGAAACCTCTGCCAAAAATGATGAATATATTCTTAGGTCATTTTTGGATTTTTGAATTAAATCATATTGTATTTGACTTTGGGCATTTAAATACTATAAATAATTTAAATGTTCAAATAAATGTTGGAAATTGTTAAGGGTCACTGAAATAATTCAAAAAGCACCCATAATTGTTTCCAGGATTTTATTAAATGATTTGGTATTTTAAATCAAATCAAAAACAAAATAACAGAAATAGAAAAGAAATAAAAGAGAGAGAGAGAAGGAAGTTACCTGGCGCCCACTTACCTGGCCCAGCACGGCCCAGCCCATCTCCACTCCCCCCCCTGTCGACTTCCTCTACCAGTAGGCAGAGGCGAGGCGTGGCGCGCGCCCGAGAGGCCTCGGCCACCTCCTGCTTCCTCCTCGACGCCCCGGAGACGCCACGCACCTCCCTGCCTCTCTTCCTCACTCTCCCGCGTCCTCATCCTCTCCTCTGGACCTCTCTCTCACTCGCCCGAACGGAGCCGCCGCCACCAACGAGCTCCCTCGCGGCCACCGCCACCCCCTAGCCTCGCCGATGCGCTCAAAGGCTCCGCCTCGACCCCCTCTTTCTCTCCATCGAGCCACAAGGTCCCGGACACGCTGCAACACCGCCACCATCGCCGTTTCCATCGCCGGCCGCCGAGGATCTTCACCGTCGATTCGCCGCCGTCTCCGCTTCCCCGAGCTCGTCATCTACCCCATCCGAACCACCGTGAGCTCCTGCACGTTTTGCCCCTAACCCCGTGGCTTGCCGCTCGCCGTAGCCGCCATTTCATAGCTGTCCGTAGCACGCCGCCGCCTGAGCTCGTCGCCGGCGTAGCTCCGGTGACCATTTGGTCACCCTGGCATGCCTAACTCGCTCCCCGCCCCGCGTAGCGCCCCGCTAGCCTCTCACCTCGCTCGTTTGCGCACCGTAGCACTAACTCGCCCCAACCCCGAGCTCCGGCCGCCGCCTCGGGCTCCACTCCGGCGAACCCCGGCCACCCCCGCACCTCCTGTTGGTCCACCTAGATGCGCATGGGCACGGGCTACCTCCTGGTGCCCTTGGCGCGTCGATCCGATGCCCCTAGCGCAAGTCCGGCGTCCCCCGCCGTGCTCTGTGGTCGTCGCCGGCTAAACTCCAGCGAGAGCTGACGTGGCCGGTCATTAGGGCCTAACCACCCCGCTAACCCAGGCCTAGAGCCACTGACATGTGGGCCCTAGTGCCCCTAATCTTTAATTAAACTAAACTAACCCCCCTGTCTAACCTGTGTCACTGACGTGTGGACCCCACACGTCAGGTTTGACCTGGACCTGGCCGTTGACTCGCTGACGTCATGCTGGCTTCAGGCTGACGCAGTTAAATCATTTTCTGGATTTATTAATATTCAGGAAATTCCAGAAAATGCCTAAAACTTCTAAAAATCATAGAAATTCAACCGTAACTCCAAATTAAATAATTTATATATGAAAAATTATTAGAAAAATTCAAGGAATCCATCTGTACCATTTTCATGCATGTTAGAACAACTTATAGCTGCTGTTTAGCACAAATCAATTAAATGGCATTTGAATAATCACATATGGAGTTTGAATTTGAATCTTGTATTCAAACCAACTTCATTTAATCTGTTGCTAGTTGCATTAGCTCAAAACACATTCATATTGCCATGTCATGAGCATGCATCATATTGTGCATTGCATTGATTGTATTTCTTCTTTGTTGCCGGTATCTGTTCCCTCTCGATAGACGTGATACCGATGATGTGATCGTTGACACTGATGAAGACTCAATGTTATCTTCAGAAGTGCCAGGCAAGCAAAACCCCCTTGTTCATTCCGATAAAATCCCACTCTCTCGCTCCTGCTCTCTTTTACTGCATTAGGACAACACCGGTTCATCTGTTACTTGCTGCGGTAGCTGAACCCCTTTATCCTTTGCATGACCTGTCATTGCCACAGTAAATAGATGAAACCCACTAGCATGAGTAGGAGTTGTTTGAGCCCTATTGTGCCTACTCATTCATGCTTGTTTGTCATGCCTGCTACTTCTTAGAGTCGAGTCAGGTCTGATTCATCCGGGATGAATCAGAGGTGTGTGAACATGTCCTACGGTGTGTGAGCTAAGCGTGTGAACACGATTTGGTAAAGGTAGCGGTGAGAGGCCATGTAGGAGTACATGGTGGGTTGTCTCATTGCAGCCGTCCTCAGGAACTGAGTTCTGTGTTTGTGATCCATGATTCAGCTACTACCACGCATTGGGCCCGAAACCAATGGACCCTCTCAGCTTCTTAATCGCCCTTGTCCTCTGTCCAGGAGTTGCAAGTAGTTTCTGGTGTTTGTAGTATGCTGGAGGCCGTGTGCAGCGCTGACCGTAGGGGTGGGCTGTGATGCGGTAGGCACGTGGCCGGGTAAACCGGACGCCCGTTTGGTGTCACGGAACCCTGTTCACATCGTTTGGGGCTGTGAGCGAAACCCCGGCCGGATCTCCTCATGGATGGAACCCGAATAGGCGATAAACCTGGACTAGAGACTTGAGTGTTTAGGCAGGCCGTGGCCGACACCCACGTTGGGCTTCCGCTTGAAGGTTACCGAGTACATGTCGTGTAAACGGCGGTAAGTGGTGAGAGCGTGTGTGAAGAAGTACACCCCTGCAGGGTTATCATCATCTATTCGAATAGCCGTGTCCGCGGAAAAGGACTTCTGGGTTGCTTATATCAGTTCATAGACAAGTGAAAGTGGATACTCTAAAATACGCAAGATAAGCGTGACTGCTATGGATGGCGTTCTCGTAGGGAGACGGGAGCAGATCCATAGTGGTGTATTGATATGGTGAATATGTGGACTCGTGTGCGCCACCTCAAAAGAGTTACTTGCAGTCGTAGTTCAGGTTAGCCACCGAGTCAAAGCTGGCTTGCTGCAGTTAAACCCCACCATCCCTTTGTTGATAATGATGCATATGTAGATAGTTCTGATGTAAGTCTTGCTGGGTACATTTGTACTCACGTTTGCCTATTTTATGTTTTTGCAGAGAGACTTCAGTCTCACTAGTAATTCCGCGTGGTCTTTGACGTTTAGCTTGTTACCTCAGCTACGATCTTGTGCCTTGGCAGGATTGGTAGATAGTCAGGCTTCTCAGCCTTTTTCATTTATAGATGTCTATACTCAGACATGTTAAGCTTCCGCATGTGCTTTGACTTGTATGCTCTGATTGTTGGGTCGTGAGACCCCGTTTGTAATATCTCGCTCCTCGGAGCCTATTGAATAAATACTTGAGTTGTAGAGTCATGTTGTGATGCCATGTTGTATTTGCACATATCGAGCATATTGTGTGTATGTTATTGCTATGCTTGGTATGTGTGGGATCTGACCATCTAGTTGTTTATCTTTAGTAGCCTCTCTTACCGGGAAATGTCTCCTAGTGTTTCCACCGAGCCATGGTAGCTCGCTACTGCTCCGGAACACTTAGGCTGGCCGGCATGTGTCCTTCTTCGTTCCTGTGTCTGTCCCTTCGGGGAAATGTCACACGATGAATACCGGAGTCCTGTTAGCCTGCTACAGCCCGGTTCACCGGAGTCCTGCTAGCCCAGTGCTACAGCCTGGATTCACTCGCTGATGACCGACACGTTCGATGTTGGGTCATGGATGCCTGTCCCTGTAAGTCTGTGCCACTTTGGGTTTACGACTAGCCATGTCAGCCCGGGCTCCTTATCATATGGATGCTAGCGACACGGTCATATACGTGTGCCCAAAGGCGCAAACGGTCCCGGGCTAAGGTAAGGCGACACCCGTGGGAATACCGTGCGTGAGGCCGCAAAGTGATATGAGGTGTTACATGCTAGATCGATGTGGCATTGAGTCGGGGTCCTGACAGCGTTGGTATCAGAGCTTGACTGCCTGTAGGATTACCAAGCCAAACTGGTCGAAGTTGAGTCTAGAAATTCTTAGTTATATAAGGGAATTGATTGTGGGATGGAACGTAAGGCTCTTTTTACTCCTTGTACCTCATGGCCTTCTGATCTGAGTCATCATCTTCTCTTCTACGGGGATTAAGAACTAGGCTATCTCTTCTTTCTATCAGGATCACGTGTTACTAATCCGTAGACCTATAGAATTGTTGGACTTAAGCCTCGTTTCAGTTCCTGCTACTTCTGTATGATTACTGTTGGTCTCGGAACCTTGATACTGTGATGTTGAGTGGTTATGCCACCATTTTGTGATTGTCTCAAATCTTTTTGAGCATTTACAGCCGTTATGCTGTTCGAGTCATCCCAGGTCTCTAAACAGTCTGATGCATTTGCAAATCCTTTCCTTCCATCTCCGATGTCCCTTTTGGTCGGAATAAGCACACTAATCGGTAGGTTGAGGTACTTTGTCACCTCAGCGTAGATGTTGGAGCTATTATTATGACCTTAGGTGTTTAGGAAGTCACCTAGCAATTTAGCAATGCTTTTGTATCCCCAGTGTGATGATTCTGGCCATTATTTTTGAAAGCATCCCGTGATGTTATTAGTTAGTAGGCATTCTATTTCTGGGTTTTGAACCCGAGATTCACTCTACTTACTTCATGTTGATAGTGTTTGCTAGTTCCTTCAGGATATTAGTAACTTTGCGATAGTCCTCGAGGTCCGTGGTATTTCCTTCTTCCAAATACTATGAACCGCTTATGGCAGATGTTTATTGGATCAAAAGATCACAATTAGAGTACTCTTGAGGAGATCTCCATTCATAAATCGTGACTCTGCCAGTCCTACCTCTCTGCATGGGTTATCTGGAAGAAATGTTGATCTCGCTCGACATACTAATCTATGCATCCACAACTCAGAAAATTATATGTTCCTTTGAGTTGTTCCTCTTTAGTTGTCTACTGACCCTCGTCTATCAATTGATAGTCAAGGGTATGCATGCATTCGTTTATCGATGCCTATTACCCTTGTGGTCCGTCAAGCCATTCTGTCCTGAATGACTTGGAGAAACAAACTCCAGTACCTCATCCATATCTAGGATTGGGTCAAAGTAGTCGTACTCCGCAGATCAAATTGCTAATCTTGCTTTTACTCTGCTCTACCTTGGAGTATTACCATCTTTATATCGGGATTGTTATAGGAATTGCACACCATCCTATGAACTCTTGGTACAGTGATACTTCTTGCCATCACTGTTCATTCCTCGGTTCCTGTGTTATTGTAACCAGAATGCCGACAAGTGAATCGTGGTGTGTGAAATCAATACTCCCAGCAACCTCGTTGCTTGGTAGTTAAAGGACAATAATTTCATTCTTAGTGTGTTGGTTTTTGAATCATCCTTCTAAGATTGATCGTGCTACCTTGTCCATCTTCCTGGTGCACACTTCGATTGATGAGTTAGGATCTTGTCAAGTCCTCACTCATTTGATCATATCGTCTTGCCCTCAAAAGCGAGATTGTTCTCGAGCTTAGTAACATACCGGTGGTTCGTGATTTTTTGAATGCCTTCTCGGAAGTATCACCAGGTCGTCACCTGACCGTTATGTTGAGCTCGTGATCAAGTTGGTTTCTTATGAACCACCTTCTCTCCAAGAATCGGTGTTAGATATCCCTGAGCTAGTTGGTTAAGCTAGACAACAACTTGGAGAGTTGGAAGATAAAAGCTTGTCTGACTTAGTTCGTTCCAAAGGGATATTCTTGTGTGGTGTGTGTTGAAGAAAGATGATATCTTCATCGATTGGTCCCTGTGATCAGTTGTTGGACCTATTGTCTTATCAATCCTTTGATTTGAGTGTGGGCCATCGTCAAGTCAAATCAGTACCAACGATGCTCGTAATGTTGTCTTACTCGTGGTTGATCCCTCGAGCATACACCATTATATCTTTTGGGTCTGACCAATGCTATCACCGTGTTCACATGATGGTGGAAGTCCAGTGATAAGGAAACCCAGATGAATAGTTGTTGAGCCCATTGACAACATCCTTATCTCCTCCATGATTTTGTTGGACAATAAGTTAGTGTTGGAAACTTTTGAAGCATTTGTTCATGCTAGCTCATGAAGCATATGTTCAGATGTAAGAAGTGACTTCCTCTAGTTCATGTGCATTTGATGCAAGTTGCCGCCATGGACTCGAGAAAGTCAATGTTGCTTCCTCTGGAATCATCGCAAGTCAGTCATGCACACGTGCGAAGTATTCTGTGGTCTGGAGACTTGCAACCTTCATTCCATATGTGTATCCTAGCACACCAAGCCACTGACTGATTTGTTCAAGGGGAAGGAGTATCTTCATAAGAGCTAATCCGGACTTATGAAAGAACTTCGATATCCTCGTTGATGGTTCCCCCTCCTGAACTCGGTAGCGTTTTATTATAAGACTACTTTGTGGTCATGCTTGTCTGGGACAACGTGTTCACATGTTTGTAGCAGAACCAGCTCATGTTTTGGAGCTTACTATCGTAGTTCATTTCCCGAGAATCTCGCAACGTCATCTCGTCGATTTGTGTTGCAAACTTTCGTTTTCTTCCTAGACTCGATGAGTCTGGAATATCCTGACACCAACCAGATCTGAATCTCAAGCAGATGTGATGGTTGGAACATTTCCCAAGAACTATATATTGGTCTCTCGATAACCGGTAAGGTGGATGTCGTGGCCAACACACCCAGCCGGAAGACCTGTTATTATAATATCTTGATTGAGGAAGTTGGCCACCTCCCCATAAGGATTTCGTAGGATTTACCTCCCTAGTTGTTCCTTATGGATTCTTGTGCTCCCGAAGTCCGACCTTTACTTGATGTTCTAGATATCAAACCATATCTATGAATGGGTTACACTAGCACATCAAGAAGAACATTAGAAGCGGAGTGCTAAATGTCTCTCGGTCGATCATCCAGATTTTATTTCCTTGGCCTCGCTAAGATGAAATCTGAGAAGTGTTATCTTCCTTTGCATCTGCATCATCCATCATCATTCATCGTGGTAGCAAGTTGTGTTGCCAGGATCCTTGACACGGATATTGGTAAAACCTTGATGAATGTGGAAATGCTCAAGTTCTTGAGAGCACGCACAAGCGCTACGTGTTATCATCGGCACTAACTGGGTTTGCTCTCAGTTTCCTCGGCAATGCTATGACCTATTCAAACAGTGAATTCACTCTCTATTGTTGGGTTCTTCCCCAGTTACCAGAATCATTCCCAGCATTTGCATTCTGTTCCCAGCTTGCACCGCCATTGTGCCATTCTACCATGGGTCTCTTCCATTTCCGGTGATAAGCAAATTCATCCATTGCGTTGTCTTCAACAAGGTAGTCCACATCATCCAAGTCCGAGTATGCCATTCTACCGACCCCCTCCAAATGATCGCTCGAGAATTGTCTTAGGCTGGTTTAAAGAGTTTCAATGATCTTTGAATCAAAGGTAATTCTTTTGCCACTTAAGGGGATATTTCTACGAGTCACCTTCCCTAAGGTGCATCATTATGGTATCATGGCAACTCAACTCCTCGCTACGTGACAATCGTTTACCACATTCTTGAGTCTGGAATTGTTGTCTACCTAGTGAACCTTTGTCATCTGCTTCACTCCAATTCCTATGGATGTGTACTTCGTCTCTCAGCTCGAGAGATGTTGTTATGTCTCATACCGTGGGTTAATCCTGAGTTGTTCGACCTTCGAGAAGAACAATTCTTTTAGGGTCTTTCCTTTCCTCTCGTTGTCATGATAGTTGGAGTTCTCAAGGCAAGACTTCAAGACAATGATGGTGAATGAATCAACGTTCAATTGAAGTGCACCCTGGATCGTGAAGATTATACTAGTTTGCGTTACCCCTTCACCTTACCCTACGCTTGAATCTCGAGACGAGATTCTTGTTTAGTGGGGGTGAGTTGTCACATCCCTAGCTTCTGGTTTGCTCTGAGCTAGCTAGTCATGTGTTGCATCATGTTTAAATTTTTCCTAAAATTGAAATGGGGATGTTCAAACCCTAGCTTTAAATCAACTCAACTAGGGTGAATTAAAATCTTTTCAATAAACCCAAAAGGTTCCTAAGAAAAGTTCATGATTTCTGGTTAAGGTGGAAACCTCTGCCAAAAATGATGAATATATTCTTAGGTCATTTTTGGATTTTTGAATTAAATCATATTGTATTTGACTTTGGGCATTTAAATACTATAAATAATTTAAATGTTCAAATAAATGTTGGAAATTGTTAAGGGTCACTGAAATAATTCAGAAAGCACCCATAATTGTTTCCAAGATTTTATTAAATGATTTGGTATTTTAAATCAAATCAAAAACAAAATAACAGAAATAGAAAAGAAATAAAAGAGAGAGAGAGAAGGAAGTTACCTGGCGCCCACTTACCTGGCCCAGCACGGCCCAGCCCATCTCCACTCCCCCCCTGTCGTCTTCCTCTGCCAGTAGGCAGAGGCGAGGCGTGGCGCGCGCCCGAGAGGCCTCGGCCACCTCCTGCTTCCTCCTCGACGCCCCGGAGATGCCACGCACCTCCCTGCCTCTCTCCCTCACTCTCCCGCGTCCTCATCCTCTCCTCTGGACCTCTCTCTCACTCGCCCGAACGGAGCCGCCACCACCGACGAGCTCCCTCGCGGCCACCGCCACCCCCTAGCCTCGCCGATGCGCTCAAAGGCTCCGCCTCGACCCCCTCTTTCTCTCCATCGAGCCACAAGGTCCCGGACACGCTGCAACGCCGCCACCATCGCCGTTTCCATCGCCGGCCGCCGAGGATCTTCACTGTCGATTCGCCGCCGTCTCCGCTTCCCCGAGCTCGTCATCTACCCCATCCGAACCACCGTGAGCTCCTGCACGTTTTGCCCCTAACCCCGTGGCTTGCCGCTCACCGTAGCCGCCATTTCATAGCTGGCCATAGCACGCCGCCGCCTGAGCTCGTCGCCGGTGTAGCTCCGGTGACCATTTGGTCACCCTGGCATGCCTAACTCGCTCCCCGCCCCGCGTAGCGCCCCGCTAGCCTCTCACCTCGCTCGTTTGCGCACCGTAGCACTAACTCGCCCCAACCCCGAGCTCCGGCCGCCGCCTCGGGCTCCACTCCGGCGAACCCCGGCCACCCCCGCACCTCTCGTTGGTCCCCCTAGATGCGCACGGGCACGGGCTACCTCCTGGTGCCCTTGGCGCGTCGATCCGATGCCCCTAGCGCAAGTCCGGCGTCCCCCGCCGTGCTCTGTGGTCGTCGCCGGCTAAACTTCGGCGAGAGCTGACGTGGCCGGTCATTAGGGCCTAACCACCCCGCTAACCCAGGCCTAGAGCCACTGACATGTGGGCCCTAGTGCCCCTAATCTTTAATTAAACTAAACTAACCCCCCTGTCTAACCTGTGTCACTGACGTGTGGACCCCACACGTCAGGTTTGACCTGGACCTGGCCGTTGACTCGCTGACGTCATGCTGGCTTCAGGCTGACGCAGTTAAATCATTTTCTGGATTTATTAATATTCAGGAAATTCCAGAAAATGCCTAAAACTTCTAAAAATCATAGAAATTCAACCGTAACTCCAAATTAAATAATTTATATATGAAAAATTATTAGAAAAATTCAAGGAATCCATCTGTACCATTTTCATGCATGTTAGAACAACTTATAGCTGCTGTTTAGCACAAATCAATTAAATGGCATTTGAATAATCACATATGGAGTTTGAATTTGAATCTTGTATTCAAACCAACTTCATTTAATCTGTTGCTAGTTGCATTAGCTCAAAACACATTCATATTGCCATGTCATGAGCATGCATCATGTTGTGCATTGCATTGATTGTATTTCTTCTTTGTTGCCGGTATCTGTTCCCTCTCGATAGACGTGATAGCGATGATGTGATCGTTGACACTGATGAAGACTCAATGTTATCTTCAGAAGTGCCAGGCAAGCAAAACCCCCTTGTTCATTCCGATAAAATCCCACTCTCTCGCTCCTGCTCTCTTTTACTGCATTAGGACAACACCGGTTCATCTGTTACTTGCTGCGGTAGCTGAACCCCTTTATCCTTTGCATGACCTGTCATTGCCACAGTAAATAGATGAAACCCACTAGCATGAGTAGGAGTTGTTTGAGCCCTGTTGTGCCTACTCATTCATGCTTGTTTGTCATGCCTGCTACTGCTTAGAGTCGAGTCAGGTCTGATTCATCCGGGATGAATCAGAGGTGTGTGAACATGTCCTACGGTGTGTGAGCTAAGCGTGTGAACACGATTTGGTAAAGGTAGCGGTGAGAGGCCATGTAGGAGTACATGGTGGGTTGTCTCATTGCAGCCGTCCTCAGGAACTGAGTTCTGTGTTTGTGATCCATGATTCAGCTACTACCACGCATTGGGCCCGAAACCAATGGACCCTCTCGGCTTCTTAATCGCCCTTGTCCTCTGTCCAGGAGTTGCAAGTAGTTTCTGGTGTTTGTAGTATGCTGGAGGCCGTGCGCAGCGCTGACCGTAGGGGTGGGTTGTGATGCGGTAGGCACGTGGCCGGGTAAACCGGACGCCCGTTTGGTGTCACGGAACCCTGTTCACATCGTTTGGGGCTGTGAGCGAAACCCCGGCCGGATCTCCTCATGGATGGAACCCGAATAGGCGATAAACCTGGACTAGAGACTTGAGTGTTTAGGCAGGCCGTGGCCGACACCCACGTTGGGCTTCCGCTTGAAGGTTGCCGAGTACATGTCGTGTAAACGGCGGTAAGTGGTGAGAGCGTGTGTGAAGAAGTACACCCCTGCAGGGTTATCATCATCTATTCGAATAGCCGTGTCCGCGGAAAAGGACTTCTGGGTTGCTTATATCAGTTCATAGACAAGTGAAAGTGGATACTCTAAAATACGCAAGATAAGCGTGAGTGCTATGGATGGCGTTCTCGTAGGGAGACGGGAGCGGATCCATAGTGGTGTATTGATATGGTGAATATGTGGACTCGTGTGCGCCACCTCAAAAGAGTTACTTGCAGTCGTAGTTCAGGTTAGCCACCGAGTCAAAGCTGGCTTGCTGCAGTTAAACCCCACCATCCCTTTGTTGATAATGATGCATATGTAGATAGTTCTGATGTAAGTCTTGCTGGGTACATTTGTACTCACGTTTGCCTATTTTATGTTTTTGCAGAGAGACTTCAGTCTCACTAGTAATTCCGCGTGGTCTTTGACGTTTAGCTTGTTACCTCAGCTACGATCTTGTGCCTCGGCAGGATTGGTAGATAGTCAGGCTTCTCAGCCTTTTTCATTTATAGATGTCTGTACTCAGACATGTTAAGCTTCCGCATGTGCTTTGACTTGTATGCTCTGATTGTTGGGTCGTGAGACCCCTGTTTGTAATATCTCGCTCCTCGGAGCCTATTGAATAAATACTTGAGTTGTAGAGTCATGTTGTGATGCCATGTTGTATTTGCACATATCGAGCATATTGTGTGTATGTTATTGCTATGCTTGGTATGTGTGGGATCTGACCATCTAGTTGTTTATCTTTAGTAGCCTCTCTTACCGGGAAATGTCTCCTAGTGTTTCCACCGAGCCATGGTAGCTCGCTACTGCTCCGGAACACTTAGGCTGGCCGGCATGTGTCCTTCTTCGTTCCTGTGTCTGTCCCTTCGGGGAAATGTCACGCGATGAATACCGGAGTCCTGTTAGCCTGCTACAGCCCGGTTCACCGGAGTCCTGCTAGCCCAGTGCTACAGCCTGGATTCACTCGCTGATGACCGACACGTTCGATGTTGGGTCATGGATGCCTGTCCCTGTAAGTCTGTGCCACTTTGGGTTTACGACTAGCCATGTCAGCCCGGGCTCCTTATCATATGGATGCTAGCGACACGGTCATATACGTGTGCCAAAAGGCGCAAACGGTCCCGGGCTAAGGTAAGGCGACACCCGTGGGAATACCGTGCGTGAGGCCGCAAAGTGATATGAGGTGTTACATGCTAGATCGATGTGGCATTGCGTCGGGGTCCTGACACATCACATGCAATCAAATAGTGACATGATATGGCCAATATCATTTTGCTCATTTTGATCTCCATCTTCGGGGCTCCATGATCATCGTTGTCACCGGCATGACACCATGATCTCCATCATCATGATCTCCATCATCGTGTCTTCTTGAAGTTGTCTCGTCATCTATTACTTCTACTACTATGGCTAACGCTTTAGCAATAAAGTAAAGTAATTACATGACATTTATGTTGACACGTAGGTCATAAATAAATAAAGACAACTCCTATGGCTCCTGTCGGTTGTCATACTCATCGACATGCAAGTCGTGATTCCTATTACAAGAACATGATCAATCTCATACATCACATATATCATTCATCACATCCTTTTTGGCCATATCACATCACAAGGCATATGCTGCAAAAACAAGTTAGACGTCCTCTAATTGTTGTTGCAAGTTTTTACGTGGCTGCTATAGGTTTCTAGCAAGAACGTTTCTTACCTACGCCAAGACCACAACGTGATATGCCAATTTCTATTTACCCTTCATAAGGACCCTTTTCATCGAATCCGATCCGACTAAAGTGGGAGAGACAGACACGCGCTAGCCACCTTATGCAACTAGTGCATGTCAATCAATGGAACCAGTCTCACGTAAGCGTACATGTAAGGTCGGTCCGGGCCGCTTCATCCCACGATGCCGCCGAATCAAGATAAGACTAGTAATAGCAAGCAAATAGACAATATCCACGCCCACAACTACTTTGTGTTCTACTCGTGCATAGAAACTACGCATAGACCTAGCTCTAATACCACTGTTGGGGAACGTAGCACAAATTCAAAATTTTCTACGCATCACCAAGATCAATCTATGGAGTAATCTAGCAACGAGGGGAAGGAGAGTGCATCTACATACCCTTGTAGATCGCTAAGCGGAAGCGTTCATGTGAACGGGGTTGATGGAGTCGTACTCGTCGTGATCCAAATCACCGATGATCCTAGTGCCGAACGGATGGCACCTCCGTGTTGAACACACGTATAGCCCGGTGACGTATCCTACGCCTTGATCCAGCAAGGGGAGAAGGAGAGGTTGGGGAAGACTCCATCCAGCAGCAGCACGACGGCGTGGTGGTGGTGGAGGAGCGCCGGACTCCAGCAGGGCTTCGCCAAGCACTATGAGAGACGAGAAGGGAGAGGGGTAGGGCTGCGCCAACAGGGGAGGAACTTCATGTGTTGGGCTGCCCCTTTGCCTCCACTATATATAGGGGGAGAGGGAGGGCTGCGCCCCCACCTAGAGTTTCCTCCCTAGGGGTGGCGGCAGCCCTAGATCCCATCTAGGGTGGCGGCCACAATGGGGAGAGGGGGAGGCGCACCTGAGGTGGGCCTTAGGGCCCATCTGCCCTAGGGTTTGCCCCCCCCCTCTTGGAGGCGCCTTGGGCCTTGGTGGGAGGCGCCCTAGCCCACCTAGGGGCTGGTCCCTTCCCACTATTGGCCCATGTAGGCTTCCGGGGCTGGTGGCCCCACCTGGTGGACCCCCGGACCCCTCCGGTGGTCCCGGTACACTACCGGTGATGCCCGGAACACTTCCGGTGGCCAAAACCATACTTCCTATAAATTAATCTTTACCTCCGAACCATTCCGGAACTCCTCGTGATGTCCGGGATCTCATCCGGGACTCCGAACAACATTCGGTAACCGCATACATACTTTCCCTATAACCCTAGCGTCATCGAACCTTAAGTGTGTAGACCCTACGGGTTCGAGAATCATGCAGACATGGCCGAGACAACTCTCCGGTCAATAACCAACAGCGGGATCTGGATACCCATGTTGGCTCCCACATGCTCCATGATGATCTCATCGGACGAACCACGATGTCAAGGACTTAATCAATCCCGTATACAATTCCCTTTGTCTAGCGGTACGATACTTGCCCGAGATTCGATCGTCGGTATCCTGATACCTTGTTCAATCTCGTTACCGGCAAGTCTCTTTACTCATTCCATAACACATCATCCCGTGACCAACTCCTTGATCACATTGTGCACATTATGATGATGTCCTACCGAGTGGGCCCAGAGATACCTCTCCGTTTACATGGAGTGACAAATCCCAGTCTCGATTCATGCCAACCCAACAGACACTTTTGGAGATACCTATAGTGTACCTTTATAGCCACCCAGTTACGTTGTGACGTTTGGCACAACCAAAGCACTCCTACGGTATCTGGGAGTTGCACAATCTCATGGTCTAAGGAAATGATACTTGACATTAGGAAAGCTTTAGCAAACGAACTACACGATCTTTGTGCTAGGTTTAGGATTGGGTCTTGTCCATCACATCATTCTCCTAATGATGTGATCCCGTTATCAACGACATCCAATGTCCATGGTCAGGAAACCGTAACCATCTATTGATCAATGAGCTAGTCAACTAGAGGCTTACTAGGGACATGGTGTTGTCTATGTATCCACACACGTATGTGAGTTTCCTATCAATACAATTCTAGCATGGATAATAAACGATTATCATGAACAATGAAATATAATAATAATAACTAATTTATTATTGCCTCTAGGGCATATTTCCAACAACCCCTCCCCATGCTGCGCCATGCGCGCGGGTCGTGGGAGGCGGAGCGCGCGAAGAAACTTACCACGGCAAAAACCGCCCCACCTGCCCGCGCATAGTTTTGGGCCTGGCCCAAAAACGTGTTGCGCTTATGTGTGGCCCAGGCCCGGGGGCTCCTGTCGGTGTACAGAAATAGGGGCGCATCTTTGTACCCTTTTCCTGTGCACGGGCAGTCAGAGTCACGCCCGCGGCCACACCAAGCAGAACTAGGGAGGTGAGCCCAGGTACGATCGAAGTCCAAGACAGTCAAAGCAACGCCAAGGCCAAGACCACAAAGAGCAGAGGGGCGAAGCAGGTTCCCCCGGCAAGACCCTTGCTGGGTGGCCTCAGTGGCCCCGGCAAGACTCTTGTCGGGACAGGTCGCCCCACGCCAACAGAGCGAGCCACCCTTGAGCCCACGGCCCCCAGTACCATCATCAGCATGGGGCCAAGGCTCGGGAAGGCACCCCTATGGTGGCATACCGATCTTTGTGAAGACATATTCAAGATCAGATTAGAATATGATGATCCTTGGCAAGATCCCTGCCAAGGAAGGCCACCAAACCCCCGGCAAGATCCTTGCCGGGGACGAAAACCCACCATGGCAAGACCCCTTGCCGGGCCACCCGGCAAGGCCCTCGCCAAAGACGTCAGCAAGGCCACAGCCAAGCCCACATCAACCAAGCTCCCATCACCATCCACATACAGCTACCAGCCCAACCAGCTGGGCGGGCACCTGCGTGGCAACATGCTGCTTCCAGGCCAACTCTTCAAGTGCCTGCGTGGCGGCATGCAGATCTTCGTGAAGGCTCCACCACCACGCCAACTCAGCTGCCTGCCTGCCTACATGGCACCACACACATCCCTGGCCGAGGCGCGTGTCGAAGCAAGGAGAAGCGGCGACGGGCGAGACGGGCCTCACTCCCGTCCCCGATAAATCAAGAGTACACCTAAGCGGTGCATTAAATGCACCTTGTCCTGTAATACGAGGGATAACCTCGTGCCACTGTAGACCTTTCCACCTCCTATGTGCCACTGTGGCAACCCCTTTTTCCTATTAAAGGAGGCCCGAGGCGACCAGGAGGGGGATTCGGCTCTTTGGAACCACACACTGACCACAGCTAGTTCAAGAGCTCAAGAACTCTCAGAAATACACCCACCAAAGCAGGACTAGGGTCTTACGCAACCTTGCGGCCTGAACCTGGGTAAACGATCCTCGTGTTATCTACTAGCCCTACTCTCCTCGCAACCCCGTGCCCCGGCAACCATAGTAGGGATCCTCGTGATCCCATAGGTGTCGTTCCACACCAACAACCGCCTTGGTGCTCTCGGCGTGGCGTGGTCAATGTGGTCAATGATCAACTTCCATCGAAAGAGTATTGTACGTGGAGAGGCTGACAGCTGGGTCCACGGCCGCAGCAAGGAAGGGCCTCAATATTACATGGAAAATAATTATTCCTCCACCTGACAGCATGGACCCACCGGACAGTCCACCGTATTTCGTGAAAAAACGTTTCCCCCTGGCTGCTGGGACCCACCAGCTACATCTTCGCATGCAAGGAAGTGCTCCCATATTACGGAAAAAAAATGATTCGCCCCCTTGACTGCTGGGACCCACCAGCTACATCTTCGCATGCAAGGAAGTGCCTGACAGTCGGGACCCACCTAGTCGAAGCGTACGTAGCTTTGTCATTCTAGTCGCGAACGTGTACATACATACTGGTCGATGTAGAGGCGCGCACGTGTCGTAGTAGAGGCGCGCACGTGTCGTAGTAGTGGCGCGCACGTAGCATGTACACATACGTACAGCGGCCAGGGTGCAAGAAAGAAAATACGACCACGTACGTACATACGGGCGGGCGTTGGTGTGAAAACCGGCGGATCTCGGGTAGGGGGTCCCGAACTGTGCGTCTAAGGTTGATGGTAACAGGAGACAAGGGACACAAAGTTTTACCCATGTTCGGGCCCTCTTGATGGAGGTAATACCCTACATCCTGCTTGATTGATATTAATGAGTATGGGGGTTACAAGAGTTGATCTACCACGAGATCGTAATGGCTAAAACCCTAGAAGTCTAGCCTGTATGATTATGATTGCCTCTACGGATTAAACCCTCTGGTTTATATAGACACCGGAGGGGACTAGGGTTGTACAAAGACGGTAACAGAGAAAGGAATCTTCATATCCACATGCTAGGCTTGCCATCCATGCCAAGGAGAGTCCCATCCAGACACGGGAGAGAGTCTTCTGTCTTGTATCTTCATAGCCCATTAGTCCGACCCACGTCACACAGGCCGTATGCCCGAGGACCCCTTAATCCAGGACTCCCTCAGTAGCCCCCGAACAAGGCTTCAATGATGAGGTGTCCGGCGTGCAGATTGTCTTCGGCATTGCTAGGCGGGTTCCTCCTCCGATCACTTCAATGTACCTGACTTAAAAGGGAAAACATACATCAAGTGGATCACGTGATATCCCATTGTCACCACAGATAAGCACATGCAAGACATACATCAAGTGTTCTCAAATCCTTAAAGACTCAATCCGATAAGATAACTTCAAAGGGAAAACTCAATCCATCACAAGAGAGTAGAGGGGGAGAAACATCATAAGATCCAACTATAATAGCAAAGCTCGCGGTACATCAAGATCGTGCTGAATCAAGAACACGAGAGAGAGAGAGAGAGAGAGAGAGAGAGAGAGATCAAACACATATCTACTGGTACATACCCTCAGCCCCGAGGGTGAACTACTCCCTCCTCGTCATGGAGAGCGCCGGGATGATGAAGATGGACACCGGAGAGGGATTCCCCCCTCCGGTAGGGTGCCAGAACGGGCCTAGATTGGTCAGTGGCTACAGAGGCTTGCGGCGGCGGAACTCCCGATCTCGGTTATTTTTTGGAGGTTTCTGTATTTATAGGAATTTTTGGCGTAGCTCTCACATCAGGGGGGTCTCCGAGTCATCCACGAGGGTGGAAGGCGCAGCCTATCCCCCTGGGCTCGCCCTCCTATCTCGTGGACGACTTGGGACTCTTCTGGCCCAACTATTTTACTCCGGGGGCTTCTTTTGGTCCATAAAAAATCATCAAAAATTGGCACCTCAATTGGATTCTGTTTGGTATTCCTTTTCTCTAAAACTCAAAACAAGTCGATAACAGAAACTGGCACTGGGCTCTAGGTTAATAGGTTAGTCCCAAAAATCATATAAAATAGCATATAAATGCATATAAAACATCCTAGATGGATAATATAATAGCATGGAACAATAAAAAATTATAGATACGTTGGAGACGTATCAACGGGGGTCCTGTTCATCGGGAGGGGTGTGGCGTACCGCAAAACGGGACTCCACTGGTTACTGTTCATCTCCACCGTCGACCTCCTCCAGCCTCCACGGGCTACTGTTCATCCACCGTCGACCTCCTCCAGCCTCCACCTGCGACTGTTCATCCATGGGCTCCTGTTCATCCAGCCTCCACCGCAAGCTCCTCCATCGGCTACTGTTCAACCAGCCCTCTCCATGGGGGTCCTGTTCAACCATCCCTCCACGGGCTACTGTTCATCCAGCCCTCCACCGACTACTGTTCAACCAGCCCTCCACCGGCTACTGTTCAACCAGCCCTCCACGGGGTCCTGTTCATCCACCTGCTCGATCGATCGGGGTATTGTTCATCCAGCGGTAATGGCCTCTACTACCATGGGTTCCTGTTCATCGAACCCCCACCGGGAACTATTCATCCAAACCCCCCAACAACGCTCACTGTTCATCCAGAGGCAGCATCGATCGGCTTCAGTTAGCAGCAGTAGCGAAGGAATTGCTCGATCGGGTTCAGTTAACAGCCATCAATCGATCGCTTGGGTTCAGTAACACGTAGCCTGCAGTATCGCTCGAGTTCAGTTAGAGCCCAACGCCTTGCTCGGGTTCAGTTAGAGTGCAACGCCTCACACACACGCGCGTACGTATGAGAGAAACACGCATCGCTCAGCCCCCGTCCACCCACCGTACCGGGAACTACCCGATATTCGTGCCCTCGCTTCTACCATGGTTTTTTTCCGTCATGGAAGGCCCAAAGAAGGTCATGCAGTTGCGTCTCCGGCCCGCCCATGACGAAAAGCCCATATTTTGTCATGATGTTTTGTCATAGAAGTAGGAGCCCACCATATCTATGATGATACCGGGTTTTTTCACAATTATCGTCATAGAAGTGTCATAAGTATGACAGGAAAAAAATTCGTTTGGCCCAAAATGTCACGGATGTGTCTTTTTTGTAGTGTGCACTCAACTCATTAGCAATTGGTCCATCATGATTGGATCATTTAAAAATATTAGCAAATGGATGGGGATCCATATCAATAGATTTTTAGCAAGCGAAGATGCAAGCATCTAGAAGGCACATGGAAACACAAGCAAACATAAGATCGAACGAGAAAAAGGCAAATGAAAAAGAGGGCGAATAAATAGCAAATTTTTGTGAAGTGGGGGAGAGGAAAACGAGAGGCAAATGGAAAATAAAGTAAATTGCAAGGAGATGATATTTGTGATTAGGAACCTGGTATATGTTGAAGATCCTCCCCGGCAACAGCGCCAGAAATTCCTTTTGATTGCTCTCTGACTATAGCGCCAGAAAAGCTCCTGTCTGCTAGGACTACGTCGGTATTTCCCTAAAGAGGAAGGCATGATGCAGCACAACGACGGTAGGTATTTCCCTCAGTGAAGAAACCAAGGTTATTGAACCAGTAGGAGAACCAAGAAACAGAACACAAACAACACCTGCACACAAATAACAACACCTCGCAACCCGACGTGTTAAAGGGGTTGTCAATCCCTTTCGGGTAACGATGCCAGAAAATTGTAGTAGATTGAAATAATAGATCGCAAATAAAATAAAGTGCAGCAAAGTATTTTTGCATTTTTGGTTTAATAGATCTGAATAAAAATGCAAAGGAAAAGTAGATCGCAAGCAAATATATGAGGAAGAAGACCCGGGGGTCGTAGGTTTCACTAGTGGCTTCTCTCGAGAAAGATAGCAAACATTGGGTAAACAAATTACTGTTGGGCAATTGATAGAACCTCAAATAATTATGACGATATCGAGGCAATGATCATTACAAGGCATCACGTCCAAGATTAGTAGACCGACTCCTGCCTGCATCTACTACTATTACTTCACACATCGACCGTTGTCCAGCATGCATCTAGTGTATTAAGTTCATGGAAAAATGGAGTAATGCAATAAGAATCTTGTCATGATGTAGACAAGATCCGTTTATCTATTGAGTAGATATAGATCCCATATTTTTATCCTTAGTAGCAACGATACATACATGTCGGTTCCCTTTCGGTCAATGGGATCAAGCACCGTAAGATCCAACCCACTACCGGGCACCTCTTCCCATTGCAAGATAAATAGATAAAGTTGGCCAAACAAAACCCAAATATCAAAGAAGAAATACGAGGCTATAAGAGATCATGCATATAAGAGATCAAAGAAACTCAAATAACTTGCATGGATATAAAAAGATATGACTGATCATAAACTCAAAGTTCATCAGATCCCAACAAACACACCGCAAAAAGAGTTACATCATATGGATCTCCAAGAGACCATTGTATTCAGAATCAAGAGAGAGATGAAGCCATCTAGCTACTAAGTACGGACCCGAAGGTCTACAAAGAACTACTCACACATCATCGGAGAGGCACCAATGGAGGTGGTGAACCCCATCCGAGATGGTGTCTAGATTGGATCTGGTGGTTCTGGACTCTGTGGTGGCTGGATGAATATTTCGTCGACTCCCCTAGGGTTTTGGGAATATTTGGATATTTATAGAGCAAAGAGGCGGTCCGCGGGGCACCCGAGGTGGGCACAACCCACCAGGGCGCGCCTGGGCCTCCTGGCGCGCCCTGGTGGGTTGTCCCCTCCTCGGAACTTCCCCCAGGTGCTTCCAGGGCCCAACTTGTTCCTTCTAGTCCAAAAATAATCTCTGTAAAGTTTTGTGGCATTTGGATTCCGTTTGATATTGATTTTCTGAGATGTAAACAACACGGAAAAACAGGAACTGGCACTTGGCACTATGTCAATAGGTTAGTACCAAAAAATGATATAAAATGACTATAAAATGATTATAAAACATCCAAGATTGATAATATAACAACATGGAACAATAAAAAATTATAGACACGTTCGATACGTATCAATGTGATATGTTATTGTATGAGATGATCATGTTTTGTAAAAGTTATCAGCAACCGGCAGGAGCCTTATTGTTGTCGCTTTATTGTATGAAATGCAAATGCCATGTAATTGCTTTACTTTATCACTATGTGTTGGCGATAGTTGTAGAAGCAATAGTTGGTGAGGCGACCATGACACTATGATGGAGATCAAGGTGTCAAGCCGGTGACGACGGAGATCATGACGGTGCTTTGGAGATGGAGATCAAAGGCACAAGATGATGATGGCCATATCATGTCACATATTTTGGTTGCATGTGATGTTTATCTTTTATGCCTCTTATTTTGCTTAGTACGGCGGTAGCATTATAAGATGATCCCTCACTAAAATTTCAAGGTATAAGTGTTCTCCCTGAGTATGCACCGTTGCGATAGTTTGTCGTGCCGAGATACCACGTGATGATCGGGTGTGATAATCTCTACGTTCACATACAACGGGTGCAAGACAGTTTTGCACATGCGGAATACTCGAGTTAAACTTGACGAGCCTAGCATATACAGACATGGCCTCGGAACACTAGAGACCAAAAGGTCGAACGTGAATTGTATAGTAGATATGATCAACATAGAGATGTTCACCATTGAAGACTACTCCATCTCACGTGATGATCGGACATGGTTTAGTTGATTTGGATCACGTGATCATTTAGATGACTCGCGGGATGTCTATTTAAGTGGGAGTTCTTCAATAATATGATTAATTGAACTTAATTTATCATGAACTTAGTCCTGGTAGTTTTTGCATATCTATGTTGTAGATCAATGGCCCGTGCTAACGTTCCCTTGAATTTTAATGCGTTCCTAGAGAAAGCTAAGTTGAAAGATGATGGTAGCAACTACACGGACTGGGTCGGTAACTTGAGGATTATCCTCATTGCTGCACAGAAAAAATATGTCCTTGATGCACCACTAGGTGTGCCACCCCCTCCAGCAACTACAGACGGTGTGAACGCCTGGCAGTCGTGTGTTGATGACTACTCAATAGTTTAGTGTGCATGCTTTACGGCTTATAATTGGGACTTCAAAGACATTTTGAACGTCATGGACCATATGTGATGTTCCAGGAATTGAAGTTAATATTTCAAGCAAATGCCCGAGTTGAGAGATATGAAGTCTCCAACAAGTTCTATAGCTGCAAGATGGAGGAGAACAGTTCTATCAGTGAACATATACTCAGAATGTCCGGGGTATCATAACCACTTGACTCAGCTGGGAGTTAATCTTCCAGATGGTAGTGTTAGTCACACAGTTCTTCAATCACTGCTACCAAGCTACAAAGGCTTCGTGATGAACTATAATATGCAAGGGATGGATAAGACAATTCGCAAGTTCTTCGCTATCCTCAAAGCTGTGGAGGTAGAAATCAAGAAGGAGAATCAAGTGTTGATGGTTAACAAGACCACTAGTTTCAAGAAAAGGGCAAGGGAAAGAAGGGGAACTTCAAGAAGAATGACAAGCAAGTTGCCACTACCGGGAAGAAGCCCAAGTCTGGACCTAAGCCTGAAACTGAGTGCTTCTACTTCAAAGGGACTAGTCACTGGAAGTGGAACTGCCCCAAGTATTTGGCAGATAAGAAGGACGGCAAAATGAACAAAGGTATATTTGATATACATGTTATTGATGTGTACCTTACTAATGCTCGTAGTAGTGCCTGGGTATTTGATACCGGTTCGGTTGCTCATATTTATAACTCGAAACAGGGGATACAGATTAAACGAAAATTGGCTAAGGACGAGGTGACGATGCACGTCGGGAATGGTTCCAAGGTCGATGTGATTGTCGTCGGCACGCTACCTCTACATCTACCTTCGGGATTAGTTTTAGACCTGAATAATTGTTATTTGGTGCCAGCGTTGAGCATGAACATTATATCTGGATCTTGTTTAATGTGAGACGGTTATTCATTTAAATCAGAGAATAATGGTTGTTCTATTTATATGAGTAATATCTTTTGTGGTCATGCACCCTTGAAGAGTGGTCTATTTTTGTTGAATCTCGATGATGGTGATACACATATTCATAATATTGATGCCAAAAGATGCAAAGTTGATAATGATAGTGCAACATATTTGTGGCACTGTCGTGTAGGTCATATTGGTGTAAAGCACATGAAGAAACTCCATGCGGATGGACTTTTGGAATCACTTGATTATGAATCATTTGATGCTGGCGAACCATGCCTCATGCGCAAGATGACTAATACTCCATTCTTCGGAACAATGGAGCGAGCTACTGACTTATTGAAAATAATACATACCGATGTATGCAGTCCGATGAGTGTTGAGGCTCGCGGTGGGTATCGTTATTTTCTAACCTTCACAGATGATTTGAGTAGATATGGGTATATCTACTTGATGAAACACAAGTTTGAAACATTGAAAAGTTCAAAGAATTCCAGAGTGAAGTGGAGAATCGTCGTAACAAGAAAATAAAGTTTCTACGATCTCATCATGGAGGCGAATATTTGAGTTACGAGTTTGGCCTTCATTTAAAACAATGTGGAATAGTTTCATAACTCACGCCACCAAGAACACCACGGCGTAATGGTGTGTCTGAATGTTGTAACCATACTTTATTAGATATGGTGCGATCTATGGTGTCTCTTACCGATTTACCACTATTGTTTTGGGGTTATGCATTAGAGACAACTGCCTTCACGTTAAATAGGGCATAATCTAAATCCGTTGACACGACACCGTATGAACTATGGTTTGGCAAGAAACCTAAGCTGTCGTTTCTTAAAGTTTGGGGTTGCAATGCTTATGTGAAAAGCTTCAGCCTGATAAGCTCGAACCCAAATCGGAGAAGTGCGTCTTCATAGGATAGCCATAAGAAACTGTTGGGTACACCTTCTACCATAGATCTGAAGGCAAGATCTTTGTTGCTAAGAATGGATCCTTTCTAGAGAAGGAGTTTCTCTTATAAAAGTGAGTGGGAGGAAAGTAGAACTTAACTATACCTTCTCTCGAATTGGAAAGTATCTCATCACAGAAAATCGTTCCTTTGATGCCTACACCAACTAGACATGAAGCTAATGATAGTGATCATGAAACTTCAGATCAAGTTACCGAACCTCGTAGGTCAACCAGAGCACGTTCGACACCAGAGTGGTACGGTAATCCTGTTCTGGAAGTCATGTTACTAGACCATAACGAACCTACGAACTATGAAGAAGCTACGATGAGCCCAGATTCCGCAAAATGGCTTGAGGCCATGAAATTTGAGATAGGATCCATGTATGAGAAAAAAGTATGGACTTTGGTTGACTTGCCCGATGATCGGCGAGCCATAGAGAATAAATGGATCTTCAAGAAGAAGACTGACGCTGATGGTAATGTTACTGTCTACAAAGATCGACTTGTCACGAAAGGTTTTCAACAAGTTCAAGGAGTTGACTACGATGAGACTTTCTCACCCGTAGTGATGCTTAAGTCTGTCCGAATCATGTTAGCAATTGCCGCATTTTATGATTATGAAATCTGGCAAATGGACGTCAAAACTGCATTCCTTAATGTATTTCTTAAAGAAGAGTTGTATATGATGCAACCAAAAGGTTTTGTCGATCCTAAAGGTTCTAACAAAGTGTGCAAGCTCCAGCGATCCATTTATGGACTGGTGCAAGCATCCCAGAGTTGGAATATACGCTTTGATGAGGTGATCAAAGCATATGGTTTTATACAGAGTTTTGGAGAAGTCTGTATTTACAAGAAAGTGAGTGGGAGCTCTATAGCATTTCTAACATTATATGTGGATGACATATTGTTGATTGGAAATGATATAGAATTTCTAGATAACATAAAAGGATACTTGAATAAGAGTTTTTCAATGAAAGACCTAGATGAAGCTGCTTATATATTGGGCATCAAGATCTATGGAGATAGATCAAGATGCTTAATTGGACTTTCACAAAGCACATACCTTGATAAAGTTTTGAAGAAGTTCAAAATGGATCTGTCAAAGAAAGGGTTCTTGCCTGTGTTACAAGGTGTGAAGTTGAGTCAGACTCAATACCCGACCATTGCAGAAGATATAGAGAAAATGAAAGTCATTCCCTATGCCTCAGCCATAGGTTCTATCATGTATGCAATGCTGTGTACCAGACCTGATGTGTGCCTTGCTATAAGTCTAGCAGGGAGGTACCAAAGTAATCTAGGAGTGGATCACTGGACAACGGTCAAGAACATCCTGAAGTACCTGAAAAGGATTAAGGATATATTTCTCACTTATGGAGGTGACAAAGAGCTCATCGTAAATGGTTACGTCGATGCTAGCTTTGACACTGATTCGGATGAATCTAAGTTGCAAACCGGATGCGTATTTATATTGAATGGTGGAGCTGTCACTTGGTGCAGTTCCAAGCAAAGTGTCATGGCGGGATCTACGTGTGAAGAGAAGTACATAGCTGCTTCGGAAGTAGAGAATGAAGGAGTCTGGATGAAGGAGTTCATATCCAATCTAGGTGTAATACCTAGTGCATCCAGTCCAATGAAAATATTTTGTGACAATACTAAAGCAATTGCCTTGGCAAAGGAATCCAGATTTCACAAAAGAACCAAACACATCAAGAGACGCTTCAACTCCATCCGTGATCAAGTCAAGGAGGGAGACATAGAGATTTGCGAAATACATACGGATCTGAATGTGGCAGACCCGTTGACTAAGCCTCTTCCACGAGCAAACCATGATCAGCACCAAGACTCCATGGGTGTTAGAATCATTACAATGTAATCTAGATTATTGACTCTAGTGCAAGTGGGAGACTGAAGGAAATATGCCCTAGAGGAAATAATAAAGTTGTTATTTTATATTTCCTTATATCATGATAAATTTTTATTATTCATGGTTGAATTGTATTAACTGGAAACTTGATACATGTGTGGATACACACTTGATACATGTGTGGATACATAGACAAAACACTGTGTCCCTAGTAAGCCTCTACTAGACTAGCTCGTTAACCAAAGATGGTTAAGTTTCCTAACCATAGACATGTGTTGCCATTTGATGAATGGGATCACATCATTAGGAGAATGATGTGATGGACAAGACCCATCCGTTAGCTTAGCATATTGATCGTTCAGTTCTATTGCTATTCCTTTCTTCATGTCATATACATATTCCTTTGACTACGAGATTATGCAACTCCCGGATACCAGAGGAATGCCTTATGTGCTATCAAACATCACAACGTAACTGGGTGATTATAAAGATTCTCTACAGGTGTCTCCGAAGGTGTTTGTTGGGTTAGCATAGATCGAGATTAGGATTTGTCACTTTGAGTATCGGAGAGGTATCTTTGGGCCCTCTCGGTAATGCACATCATAATAAGACTTGCAAGCAATGTGACTAATGATTTAGTTGCGGGATGATGTATTACAGAACGAGTATAGAGACTTGCCGGTAATGAGATTGAACTAGGTATGAAGATACCTATGATCGACTCTCGGGCAAGTAACATACCGATGACAAAGGGAATAACGTATGTTGTCATTACGATATGACCGATAAAGATCTTCATAGAATATGTAGGAACCAATATGGGCATCCAGGTTCCGCTGTTGGTTATTGACTGGAGAGGTGTCTCGGTCATGTCTACATAGTTCTCGAACCCGTAGGGTCCACACGCTTAATATTCGATGATGATTTTGTATTGTATGAGTTATGTGGTTTGGTGACCGAATGTTGTTTGGAGTCCCGGATGAGATCACAGAAGTGACGAGGAGTCTCGAAATGTTCGAGAGATTAATACTCATATATAGGACGATGATATTCGGACATCGGAAGTGTTCTGGGTGTACCAGGTACATATCGGGTCACCGGAAGGGGTTTCGGGCACCCCCGGCAACTATATGGGCCTAATGGGCCAAGAGGGGAAACACAGCAGCCAGCATGGGCTGCCCCCGCCCATATAGGCCGAACCTGGAGGGGAAGGAAAGAGGGGAAGAGAGAAAGGAAGGGGAGGGATTCGGCCTCTCCCTTCCTTCCCTTCTCCCTTCTCCTTCCTTTTCCCTTGGCTGCTCCCTCTCCCTCCCACCTATATATATGAGGGGGGAGGCGCCTAGAACATAGAACAACATCTGTTAGCCGTGTGCAGCGCCTCCCTCCACAGATTACACCTCCGGTCATATCTTCGTAGTGCTTAGGCGAAGCCCTATGCGGATCACTTCACCATCACCTTCACCACGCCATCGTGTTGACGGAACTCTCCCTCGACACTTTGCTAGATCAAGAGTTCGAGGGACGTCATCAAGCTGAACGTGTGCAGAACTCGGAGGTGCCGTACGTTCGATGCTTGGTCGGTCGGAACAAGAAGAAGTTCGACTACATCAGCCGCGTTGTCAAATGCTTCCCCTTTCGGTCTACGAGGGTACGTGAACACACTCTCCCCCTTTTGTTGCTATGCATCTCCTAGATAGATCTTGCGTGAGCGTAGGATTTTTTTTTAAATTGCATGCTACGTTTCCCAACAGAAGTTCCATAATATGGGAGTGACTTGGTTCTTCTGTTTTCCATGCATCTAGCTCATGTAACCGGGTCTTCTCTTCTCTTTTCCTCGGGTAGCATTCCTCAAGAAATTCAAGGTCCTTTACCAGCTATCTCACGTACGAACCTATTCATCCTTTACCCGATTTAATCCATTCATCCTTCATCTAGCTTACTACATGTAGTTTCACACACATATACTCCCTCCGTTCCTTTATGTAAGGTGTATTATTTTGGCAAGATGACCAAGGCACAGAATTATAAACATGTTAGGACAAAACTACCCTTGGCAAATTTATTTGTTAGTGGCAAGTAAATCAGTTAGTCGAGAAAAGTATGAGATACATGCAATCGACCGAGAGATAGTTTCCTTCTTTTGCTACAAAGAAAGATACAGACAATCAGGAGAGAAGTACTTTCCCTTTTCTCGGAGGGCTAACAAGGGAATTATGAGGAATTAGAAGAAATACACCTTACATTCTGAATTTTTATCAAAAAACAAATACACTTTATATAAAGGAACGGAGGGAGTATAAATTAGTATGACCATATGTAAAAAGAGCAATGTGGGACTATTTAAAAATATTCTTGCCTTATTTCCCTGGTAGTTGGGCCGGATAAGTTGTGTGGGATGTGAAAGACCCATGCACCGAAACGGCCTATGTCTCTAAGCGTGAGTAAAAGTCCAAAAAATATATAAGTTTAAGGATCGAAGTCACGACCTCAATGACCAGACTAAGTGCGGCCAGCCACTCGAACAAACACGTCCTACTAACCAATGGGCAGCGCAAATATTTACTGAAAAAAGCTTTCGCCCTGCTTTATATATAAAGCAAACTGCCACAGAGTTTGACGCTAGGGCAAACAACACAATCACGCCCAAAAGAAAAACAAGAGAAAAATAAGAGAAAGAAATGCTAGCATCATCGGATCAACAAAAGATGAAGCATCCCGCAACAGCCGCGCCTACCGAAAACATCCACCACCCTCCAATGCCACTGAGTCGCCGCGTACCAAGCAACACCTTCAAGAAGGACCGCGACGACGATGACGCTACTGCCCGGACAAATCCTAGGATTTCTCCCAGCACATTAAGGGAAGCAGAGGAGAGGTACTCCCGACGCCCTTCAAGAAGGTTGATGGCGCCCGCAGGCGTCACCGCGTTGTTGCCGGTCAGACCCGAGAGGGATTTGTTCCTACCCCTCATACCCACAACCCAGGACCAACCGGTGGCTCCACCATGCCAACCGCCCACCAACCTGCGCCACCACAGTCACGAGGACACCACCGTCGTCTCTCCACCGCAGACGCTGCGAGGCCGGCAGAACCAAACAAGGTCACTTATGATAGGGACCAGGAGCACCACAGCCATGTGGGATGGGACAACCTCCACTGGCACAAGCAGTAGCAGACTGGACACAGGCGCAGGAGCATGCCGGACCCTCCTACCCAGCCGGGCCCAGATTGGGCCCGTTAAGCTCCTGCCGCCGCACTGTAGCTGACGCAGCACAGAGCTGCCGATCCCAACGTCCGCGCCTTGCCTGCCCCACCGGAGGCCAGACCAACCCGCCTGACCCAGATCGAGCCCAAAAGGGCCCACATCTGGGCCCGCAGGGCTCCCTCGGCCAACCCCCGCCGCCACCGAACCTGCCCCCAATCTACACCGGAGCACCACCCGCCGAGGAGCACGTCGCCGGAGATCGCCGCCCGAGCCGGGGAACCGCGAGGGGAAGAGGAAGAGGGCCGCCACCACCAGCCTTGCCACGGCGCCGCGCTGGCAACGCCTGGCCACGCCAGCTGGCGGCAGCGGTACGAGGAGGGGTAGGAGGTGGGGGCTAGGCATGCGGAGAGAGAGGGCCGCCCCGGTCGCCCTGCTCGGGGGGCGGCGCGGGGGGTACGGGGGGCTTCTGTTTCCGTAGCCTAGATTTTGGGGTCTGTCGATCTCGTCGACTTTGACACAGTGCGGGCTTCCAGCGCAAATGTTTATGAACATACAACGGGGCCAGATTCGAATCATTTTTTATTCTTGACCTTTTCCAGAAATAATTATTATTATGAATATCCAAATATTCTTGGAAACTTAATTTTTTTGAAATCCCGAACAGTTTTCCGAAAATTCCCTACATTTTTGCGAAAACACAAATAACATATGAAACATGAACTTTTTAAAAAATTTACATACATGTTAAAACATTAAAATTTTATAAAAACGCAAACATTTTTTGAATGTGTGGACAATTTTTGAAAATAGGAAAATGTTTTGAACATTCAGATTTTTTTAGACAATGTGTAAAATTTACACACAGACATTATTTTGAATTTGTAAACATTTCACTAAAACAAGAATCTGATCTGAATTTGGAAAACTGTTTAAAATGCCCTTTTAAAATCTCACACAATTTTGAAAAACACATACATGTTTTTGAAAAACTGGAAACATTTTTAGAACTTTCTAAGACATTCAAAATCCTTTTCAACCTAGCTCAGGTACCAATCAATACATTCTTCATCCAGCTTAATCCATCCATTCTTCATCCAGCTTACTACATGCAATTATGCACACGTGTATAATTCGGTACGACTGTATGTAAAGGTGCAATGTGGGACCATTTAATTTTTTGCATTGAAATGTGAACATTTCATTAAACTAAGAATACTTTTTCAAATTTGGAACATTTTATAAAAACAAGTTTTTATGAAAATTTTGAACAAATTTGGAAAACACAAATATTTTTTTAAAAAATAGAAACATTTTTTGAATTTTGAACAAATTTTAGAACAAGAATAAAAATTTAAATTTTAAACTGTTTTTGAAATAGAAAACAAAATTTCGAAATTCTGATTTTTTTGGAAATTTGATTTTTTAAAAAAAAATCGAAATTTTTTGAAATGTTAGAATCTTCAAAAAAAGGAAAATAAATTTGAGGGTAAAAAGAAAGGAAGAAGAAACAGGAAATGGAAAAAAGACAAATCGAAACATAACAGTGACAATAAAGGAAAACAGGTCAGCCCAGTCTTGGGCGCTGTCGGTGTCAAAACCGGCGGATCTCGGGTAGGGGGTCCCGAACTGTGCGTCTAGGCCGGATGGTAACAGGAGGCAAGGGACACAATGTTTTACCCAGGTTCGGGCCCTCTCGATGGAGGTAAAAACCCTACGTCCTGCTTGATTAATATTGATGATATGGGTAGTACAAGAGTAGATCTACCACGAGATCAGAGAGGCTAAACCCTAGAAGCTAGCCTATGGTATGATTGTTGTTCTGTATGTTGTCCTACGGACTAAAACCCTCCGGTTTATATAGACACCGGAGAGGGTTAGGGTTACACAAAGTCGGTTACAATGGTAGGAGATCTTCATATCCGTATCGCCAAGCTTGCCTTCCACGCCAAGGAAAGTCCCTTCCGGACACGGGACGAAGTCTTCAATCTTGTATCTTCATAGCCCAGGAGTCCGGCTGAAGGTATAGTCCGGCCATCCGGACACCCCCTAATCCAGGACTCCCTCAGTAGCCCCTGGACCAGGCTTCAATGACGACGAGTCCGGCGCGCAGTTTGTCTTCGGCATTGCAAGGCGGGTTCCTCCTCCAAGTACTTCATAGAAGATTAAGGTATGCGTAGTGCGGTACCGCATTGAACTTGGCGAATGCGGTTCACCCGAGCAGTGCGTGATAGCCACTGCGGAATGGGACTATGTCGAAGATTAACTCCTCGCTTCGGAAATTATCCGGAGATCCGAAGACCACTTCAAGTGTGACTGAGCCTGTACAGTTGGCCTCTACACCTGGTATTACGCCTTTAAAGATCGTTTTGGTGGGCTTAATCCTCGAGGGATCTATGCCCATTTTCCGCACTGTATCCTGGTAAAGCAGGTTCAGGCTGCTGTCGCCGTCCATAAGGACTCTAGTGAGATGAAATTCGTCAATAATTGGGTCTTGAACCAATGCGGCGAATCCGCCATGACGGATGCTAGTGGGATGGTCCCTTCGATCAAAGGTGATCGGGCAGGAGGACCATCGGTTGAACTTTGGGGCGACTAGCTCTACCGCGTATACGTCCCTTAACGCGCGCTTCCGCTCCCTTTTGGGGACGTGGGTTGCGTATATCATGTTCACCGTCCGCACTTGTGGGGGAAAACCCTTCTGTCCACTGTTGTTCTGTGGCCGGGGCTCCTCGTCGTCATCGCTATGCATCCCCTTGTCTTCATTTTCGGCATTTAACTTGTATGCCTGCTTGAACACCCAACAATCCCTGTTGGTGTGATTGGCCGGCTTTTCGGGGGTGCCATGTATCTAGCACAAGCGGTCGAGTATTCGGTCCAAATTGGACGGGCCCCTAGGATTCCTTTTGAATGCCTTTTTTCGCTAACCGGATTTAGAGCCTCTGAATCCGGCATTAACTGCCGTATCCTCAGCATTGTCACCGTTAATGCGGCGCTTCTGCTTGTTGCGATGCGACCTGCCACTACTGTCCCTGGTATCCGAATTGTTGGAAATATGCCCTAGAGGCAATAATAAAAGTGTTATTATTATATTTCCTTGTTCATGATAATTGTCTTTTATTCATGCTATAACTGTATTATCCGGAAATCGTAATACACGTGTGAATACATAGACCACAATATGTCCCAAGTGAGCCTCTAGTTGACTAGCTCATTGTGATCAACAGATAGTCATGGTTTCCTGGCTATGGACATTGGATGTCGTTGATAACGGGATCACATCATTAGGAGAATGATGTGATGGACAAGACCAAATCCTAAGCCTAGCACAAAGATCGTGTAGTTCGTTTGCTAGAGCTTTGCCAATGTCAAGTATCTCTTCCTTTGACCATGAGAGCGTGTAACTCCTGGATACCGTAGGAGTGCTTTGGGTGTATCAAACGTCACAACGTAACTGGGTGACTATAAAGGTGCACTACAGGTATCTCCGAAAGTATCTATTGTTTTATGCGAATCGAGACTGGGATTTGTCACTCCGTGTAAACGAAGAGGTATCTCTGGGCCCACTCGGTAGGACATCATCATATGCGCAATGTGACCAAGGAGTTGATCACGGGATGATGTGTTACGGAACGAGTAAAGTGACTTGCCGGTAACGAGATTGAACAAGGTATTGGATACCGACGATCGAATCTCGGGCAAGTAACATACCGATAGACAAAGGGAATTGAATACGGGATTGATTAAGTCCTTGACATCGTGGTTCATCCGATGAGATCATCATGGAACATGTGGGAGCCATCATGGGTATCCAGATCCCGCTGTTGGTTATTGACCGGAGAACGTCTCGGTCATGTCTGCATGTCTCCCGAACCCGTAGGGTCTACACACTTAAGGTTCGATGACGCTAGGGTTATAAAGGAAGTTTGTATGTGGTTACCGAATGTTGTTCGGAGTCCCGGATGAGATCCCGGACGTCATGAGGAGTTCCGGAATGGTCCGGAGGTAAAGATTTATATATGGGAAGTCCTATTTTGGCCACCGGAAAATGTTCGGGATTTTTCGGTATTGTACCGGGAAGGTTCTAGAAGGTTCCGGAGTGGGGCCCACCTGCATGGGGGGACCCACATGAACGTGGGTAGTGGGGGCAAGGCCCCACACCCCTGGTCAAGGCGCACCAAGATCCCCCCTTAGAAGGAATAAGATCATATCCCGAAGGGATAAGATCAAGATCCCTAAAAAGGGGGGATAACAATCGGTGGGGAAGGAAATAATGAGATTTCTTTCCTCCCACCTTGGCCAACGCCCCAATGGACTTGGAGGGCAAGAAACCAGCCCCTCCACCCCTATATATAGTGGGGAGGCGCATGGGAGCTATAGACGAAGTTCTGGCACAGCCCTCCCCACTATCCCAAGTCGTCCTCCTCTCCCGCGGTGCTTGGCGAAGCCCTGCAGGATTGCCACGCTCCTCCACCACCACCACGCCGTTGTGCTGCTGCTGGATGGAGTCTTCCTCAACCTCTCCCTCTCTCCTTGCTGGATCAAGGCGTGGGATACGTCACCGGGCTGTACGTGTGTTGAACGCGGAGGTGCCGTGCGTTCGGCACTTGATCATCGGTGATTTGAATCACGACGAGTACGACTTCATCAACCCCGTTCACTTGAACGCTTCCGCTTAGCGATCTACAAGGGTATGTAGATGCACTCTCCTTCTACTCGTAGCTGGTTTCTCCATAGATAGATCTTGGTGACACGTAGGAAAATTTTGAATTTCTGCTACGTTCCCCAACACAAATTACCAGGGTTCTTGGTCATATTGTTGCTACGAGCAAGCCAACTGTCTTCTCCCGCGCAAAAGCGGGTCATGAGTGTCGTGAGTGCTGCCATAGACTTCGGCTTTTCCTGTCCAAGGTGCCGGGCAAGCCACTCGTCACGGATATTGTGCTTGAAGGTTGCTAGGGCCTCAGCGTCCGGACAGTCGACTATTTGATTTTTCTTTGTTAGGAACCGTGTCCAGAATTACCTAGCCGATTCCTCTGGCTCCTGAATTACGTGACTTAGGTCATCGGCGTCTGGGGGTCGCACATAAGTGCCCTGGAAATTGTCGAGGAATGCGGCTTCCAGGTCCTCCCAACAACTGATTGATCCTGTTGGCAAGTTGTTAAGCCAATGCCGAGTTGGTCCTTTAAGCTTGAGTGGGAGGTATTTGATGGCGTGGAAATCATTGCCGCGGGCCATGGTGATATGAAGGAGATAATCCTCGATCCATACCGCAGGATCTGTTGTGCCATCATATGATTCGATGTTTATGGGTTTGAAACCCTCGGGGATTTGATGATCCATTATTTCGTCTGTGAAGCATAGTGGGTGTGCGGCGCCTCTGTACTGGGCTATATCACGACGTAGCTCCAATGAGCTTTGTCTACTGTGTTCGGCCCTGCCGAATTTGTGGCCGGCGTGACAGTTACCGTCTCGAGTCGTGGGGCGCCCACGTGATCCATAGATCGATCTTGTTTCCCTTGCCTTGTCCTCCAACATATCTTGCAAGTCCGGCGCATTTTCCCGTGCCTTGGTACGGGGTGCGGCTTGAGTGGAGGGCCGAGAGGCCTCTCTGTCGCGGCCACGAGGTGGCCGGTCGGCCGTATCAAGTGCTTCCTCCTCTAATCGGGGTAAGAACCTGCGCTTTGGGTAGCTCTTGGAGGGGCGTTCGAGTTTATGCTCTTCGGCCGCAAGGACTTCAGTCCATCTATCGACTAGCAAATCTTGATCAGCTCTAAGCTGTTGCTGTTTTTTCTTGAGGCTTCTTGCCGTGGCCATAAGCATGCGTTGAAAACGCTCTTGCTCGACGGGATCCTCTGGCACGACGAATTCATCATCATCGAGGCTTGCCTTGTCTTCGGAGGGAGGCATATGATTATCGTCCTCGACCTCTCTGTCTGCCGCTCTCTCATGAGGACTGGTTTCTCCATCCTCCTGTGCTGAATCTTGCTGGAGGGGGTTTCCTTCGGCACTCTCCGGAGTATTATTATCTCCCGTGCTGGAATCGTCGTGTTTGTTTTGGCGGGATTTTGAGCGGCGCCGCTGGCACCAACGCTTAGGCTGTTTCTTGGAGGGGTCATCCTCCGCTGTTCCATCGCCATCTCCTTCTTTTGGGGTGTCCACCATGTATATGTCATATGACGAGGTGGCTTTACAGGGCTCGATAGGCGCTGGTTCTTCATTGGCATCCATACCGTCGATGTCTTCGGAGTCGAAGTCGAGCATGTCGGTTAAATCGTCAACAGTGGCTACAAAGTGGGTGGTGGGTGGGCTTTGAATTTCTTCATCGTCCGTACCCCAACCTTGCTGACCGTAGTCCAGCCAGGGCTCTCCTTATAAAGAGAGAGACTTTAGTGTCTTCAGAATATTACCGAAAGGCGAGTGCTGGAAGATGTCCGCGGTAGTAAACTCCATGATCGGCGCCCAATTGGATTCGATCGGCAGGGGCGCGGAGGGTTCGGAGTCCGGAGAGGAGTCTGGCTCCTTGGAGTCACAAGTCTCGCAGAGTGTGGGGCTGATGTTCGGCTCGATCGCCGTTGGGATCGCAGCCCATGAGGCGGCGTCCAACAACCCATCCTCGATCGGCGCAGTTGGCTCCGAATTAAGGGTCGAAGCCGATGCGGGTGCGGCCTCCAGGGCACTGTTCGGTGGCAGAGCTAGATCATGCTCGTCGTGATAGTGTGGCGCGCTCGGCAGTGGCTCGAATCCATCGAAGATCAAGTCCCCGCGAATGTCAGCCGTGTAGTTTAAGCTTCCAAATCTGACCTGACGGCCAGGGGCATAGCTTTCAATCTGCTCCAGATGGCCAAGTGAATTGGCCCGCAGTGCGAAGCCGCCGAAGACGAAGATCTGTCCGGGGAGGAAGGTCTCACCCTGGACTGCATCGCTATTGATGATCGTAGGAGCCATCGAGCCTGACGGCGACGACACAGAGGAATTCTCAATGAAAGCACCAATGTCGGTGTCAAAACCGGCGGATCTCGGGTAGGGGGTCCCGAACTGTGCGTCTAGGCCGGATGGTAACAGGAGGTAAGGGACACGAAGTTTTACCCAGGTTCGGGCCCTCTCGATGGAGGTATAACTCTACATCCTGCTTGATTAATATTGATGATATGGGTAGTACAAGAGTAGATCTACCACGAAATCGGAGAGGCCAAACCCTAGAAGCTAGCCTATGGTATGATTGTTGTTTTGTATGTTGTCCTACGGACTAAAACCCTCCGGTTTATATAGACACCGGAGAGGGTTAGGGTTACACGAAGTCGGTTACAATGGTAGGAGATCTTCATATCCGTATCGCCAAGCTTGCCTTCCACGCCAAGGAAAGTCTCTTCCGGACACGGGACGAAGTCTTCAATCTTGTATCTTCATAGCCCAGGAGTCCGGCTGAAGGTATAGTCCGGCCATCCGGACACCCCCTAATCCAGGAATCCCTCAGGCGCGCTTTGTGAATCTCCGACTATTTGCCACGCCGTGCGTAGAAAAATAATTGAGCAGGCTTTGCTGGGCCATAGCGCACAACCACATGTGTAATTCAGATGGACGCAAAATAAAAATTGTTACCACCTTGGATAGAAAAAGAGATCTTTCCGACAGTGAAGGGATGAAAAAAAAATCAAGGAAACGCACCTTTTATTTGTAGGTATAGAGACGCTAAAAATGATGTTAAAAATCTCCATGTGATCTCATTGAATCTATGGTAAACGTAACAGTTCCGTCTTATTGGTTACCTTCCTTTATCTCTTGCTGATCCTATGATGCCGGTTATTTTCTGTATGAGTCGCACAGTGGTGGCACCTCATCGGTAACCACTCTTGGTGATTTCTATATTACGTTTAGGGATGCAAGAAAAGCTCGAGGCTCTATGAGCCACTCGAGATCGACTCGAAAAAAAACAAGCTGAGTTTGAATACTTTATGTAGCTCGATTGAGAAACAAGTCGATCTTGAGCCAATGTTGGCTCGCTCGATTTTAGCTTAATAGCTCGACAGAATATCATTATGCTAAATGATCATGCCATATATTAAATGAAAATAAGATAATTTCTTACCATATATGTTGTCCATAATTTTTCTCCATTTTATTTACCAACGAACATGGAAACTTAATTAAGTGCGGAGAAGATTTAGGCCTAATTATGACACATGGTCTACTATGTGTTAAATATCCTATATTTTTGGGAAAGGTTCCCATCATATTCACCTTAATTTTTTGTTTTTCATTCATAGATTTATAATTTTTACCATCTCATTTAGCTTAAAATTAGCTCGAGATCGACTCGAGGTCGTTACAAGCTGAGCACGAGTCATGTTCTACAACTCGATCATGAGCTTCACTTAGTTTTAGCTCGCTCGGATTTTCATATGAGTTGAGCTGAGCCAACTCCAACTAGCTCGAGCTCGATTCGTTTGCAGCCCTAATTACGTTGATCTCGGTTGCCGGTTATATACCGAACTGTACTCTGCCCCAAACCTAGCGTGTTATTTTTTTTATGAGCGTGTTGTAATGACACCCATTTTGTGGCTCTATACCATATAATAGACCATGACAGCGCGCGTTGCCGCGCCCGTTCATTTTTACAATAAAATGATAGTGGATTCAGAAATATATGGATACGTAGAAATTTATGTTATTATGAGTTAATCAAAAGTAACCACAAATCTTAAGTAGAAGGGTAAATTGTTTTTACCAATCACCATGATGAGTATGTACACTCTTGATGTCAGAACGGTAAAATGGCATAACAGCTATGTTAGTTAGTTAACTACAAAAATCTAATGGATCATCTTTTTCTGAAGATATGGAACTTATGGTTACTTCATGATCTCCCTAAGTCGCATCGCCGTGAGAATTTCTGGAAACAAAATAGCTTAGCAACACAGAAGCTCATAGCGATGATGGTCATAAATAGCATGTTGTAATTGTTGCTACGTGTTGCAGGCGAGCATCACATTTGTTAAAATTAGATATTATACAGAGCTACGCGCACGGAGGAAACATAAATAACAAACATGAAAGTAATAACATTATTGAATCAAAAAATATGTGAGGATTGATATATACCTCCTAATAGCATATATCAGTCATATGATCAGTTCACATTTCAGTTAGAAAAAAGTGCAGGCGAGCATCACATTTGTTAAAATTAGATATTATACAGAGATACGCGCATAGAGGAAACATAAATAACAAAAATGAAAGTAATAACATTATTGAATCAAAAAATATGTGAGGATTGACATATACCTCCTAATATCATGTATCAGTCATATGATCAGTTCACATTTCAGTTAGAAAAAAGTGCAATGTATCCTTGAATATCGACACGAATTTGACGTAACATGCGGATCGCTACAATACATTACACTAACTATGAGCATATAAACATATAGTCCATCTAAGAAGACATGGGCTTCAATGCCTGTCTCAAATTATGGCACTGCAGTGCTATCAAGCAGAATGAAAACTTGTAAAATCCACCTGCATGGGTGAGAGAGTTAGGGAATATAGCACACGAGACAGAGAAAAATATTTTTCTTTATTTAATTTATTTTGATTCCATCTTAGATGCTAAGGCACAACTAAAACTATAAATCAATAATTCAGAAATTCACAATAAAAAGAACAAATCAGGCCAAATAAGGTAAGTGTGTATCATCTTAGTAACATATAAGTCTGAGTAACATTACCATTAGTTAATATGCTTATGCTATTTGTCCCAATAATAAATCATATGGGTCCAGATAAACAAATTTATATTTTACTTCTTCAGCAAGCGCATAGTTGTATTAGAATTTTGTATAGGAAGAGCCAAAGACATCGTAGAAAACTTTCTTTTCTTGTTGTAGAGGACAACAATGGTGGAATCGTATGAAACAAAGACTGCTATAGTCCTATGGACAAGTATGTAGTAACCAAAGGGACTGTTATGAGACAAAGATTTCTTAATACATAGCAAATATGTTGAATGCTTTTGATAGTTTGTTGTGGTCCTTCATTTTTTACTTGATCCAACTATCTCGTAAAATCTATACGTTGTTTTCACTCTTCATAATTACACAAACACAAACACAATCTGTTACAAATTTAATCGAAATGATAGAATCAGCATGGCATGTCTAATCTCTGGTATCATTTTGTGAGAATAGAACAAGAGATTGCTGCCCCTAGCTAATTCCATCTATATCAAGAAATTACTGCAGCCTAAATCCTAGTGCAGATTAATATTATCACATAGAATAAATTAACGAAGGGCCGACTAACCAAAAATTCTCCTTCCCATTGTCACTGTCGTCAGGCTTCGATGGCCGGGCTCGACCGTCAATGCGATATAGCAAACATGGTACTGTATGTCGATATGTATCAAATTGGCAATGCATCAAAACCAACCTGTGCCGAATTGTTTACTACTTTTCAGCTTCCTCTCAGCTCCGACCATAAATTCACAAGGTACCTATATATAGATGCATAATAATAGAAAAAACTTTATAAGTTTAATAATCTGACAACTTGCTGACAAAATTAAAATCCTCTATATTTCATGGTGTAACTTTCAGCAGGGCAAGCGTCAAAATGGATTTATTGACATCAAATTGCAGGAAAAGAACATTATTATAGGCTGAGATAAGGAACTCATTTTTCGTTCTGTGCAATTTGTTAAATGAATGGCAGGATAAAGAATATGTTAGACGCACTAAAACCAGTAGAATTACACATACAGGCAACATGGGCTCCATCGTCTAGTTCTCCTTCCTCATTCCCCTCCTTACTTCCGCAGATCCTTCACCGGCGGGCATGGTTGACATTCATCTTCCCCCCTTCTCCAAGGGTCCCCTCCTTCCTACCTACACTCTTTCCCCAACTCTGCATCGAGTTATAGAATTTTTTTCTTTAGTGATGCTATTCTTTGCACCCCCAAAATTAAAGCAGGTTCTCTGGATCAATCGACTGAACTTCGGTTTCACTGGGTTGGCTTATTCTGCTGCATAAGAAGTTTTGGGAAAGTGATGTGGAGGCATCAGCACCTTGAACAATATTCCTGTTTCGTTTGTGCATTTTTAACTTGCTAACTAACCTGCTACATATATAGGGCAAAAACAACAGGCAGTACTGCAATTATTTCAATCAATCATAGAGAGTGGCATCATATTGTATGAATAGAAAGGTAAATATAATATGCATAGATAGTTATATGGGGCACAAGTTGAGCCATAACAGCATATGAGGATACTCATACTAACCTGTCCGTTGACCACTGGATATTGGTAGATTCAGCTGCAAGAAAGAAAGAAATCCGTTCTTTTTTTCTTCTTTCTTTTTTGCCGTGAGAAATCCGTCCTCTAGAGAACCTGCAATCATTTCGAATTATGAGCCAAAGAAGACATTCGTAAAAGGGATAACATTTCAGCAGATTGCAAAAACTCAGATGATTACCCTAAGTGCACTGTGCACTTGGTCAAAGAGTAATGCGAGCAGCAAGGGATAATCTATAGATGTCTCTAAACTATTATTGCAAAAATTCGACAAAAACATTGAATTTAAAATCAGCGCATCACATTCTAAATGGGTAATCCCTAAACCGTTTAATCCAGCATAATGAGCTAACCTACCAGAACGGACCTGCGTTGTTTGTGAACAGAAAGAACAACATCAATGAAACAATTTCTGAAAATGGATGAAGAATTGAGAATTGGGGGAAGAGGGGTGGGGTTAGAATAACTTACAGACCTAAACATCACCAATCAATCAAATGTTGGGGAAGGAGGGGGGATTAGAATAACTTAGAGACCTAAGCATCACCAATCTCTGTCGCAGAATGGTTTGGGGAAGGAGCAGCGGCCAGGTTGGGATTATATGGGCGGCCAGGCAAATTTGACAAATTTGACCTGTGAACGAAATCAAATCACAGAATGAACTGCTCGTGAAACTATTTCACGTGGCTGACCTTTTTGTGTGACGCCCGATACGAAGGCATCACACTACATTGTGCAACGCCTCACAGATAGGCGCTACACGCCTGGCCAACATTGCACCCCATACTGCCTAAAAATTGCTAAGTCATTATGCAGAGCCTATGAGCTAGGCGCTGCACTGTATAGTGTGGCGCCTAGCTCTCAGGCGCTGCACTAGTGGTTGCACTACAAAATGAAGCAACCACTAGTGCAATGCCTAGAAGCTAGGCGCTACACTGTATAGTGTGGCGCCTAACTCTCATGCGCTGCACACTGACTTAGTAATTTTCGGATCACATGGGTGCGACGCTGGCCAGGCGTGTAGCGCCTATTTGCGAGGCGTTGCATAGTGTAGTGTGACGCCTTCGTGTCGGGCGTAACACAAAAAGGTCAGCTGCGTGAAATAGTTTCACGGGCAGTTCATTTTGTGATTTGATTTCGTTCATAGTTCAAAATTGTCAATTTTGCCGGGCGCCCGTGACTTAAAAGATAAATATGAATGGACAAACGAAACTGACCTATTTTTATTGCCATTAACCAATCAATCAATCAATGGCGATAGAACTCCAATCGACATACTGCTATTCGTCGTTACTGCATCGTCCCGTCGCGCTCTGCAAGTGCGACCGAGCGGACACCGTGCCGTCGCCCGTCAAGGCCGTTCGTCGCGTCGGTCAAAACACAGTGCGGTGGCCATGGGAGTCGTATTTCCCGCATCGATCGGAGCCCAACATGGTCTCGAAGACCGAGGAGCCGCCACGCGAATGAGGAAGGCTGCGACCTTTGTGAACAAAACGAGGGTTGAGTCATGTAGTACTTTTTTCCCTTCATCTCCACCTGCACGGATGGGAGGCTGCTGGAAGCCCATTAAGCCCAATTTAACGACAGAGGCCCAAAAAAGTGACCGGAGAAGCGGCCCAGGACGATTAGCGCTCAACTGTAGCAAACGAGGCGAGCGTGCATGCGATCCCAGGCCAATCTGACGGCCGAAAATGGTAACAAGTGACGATCGGACGACTCTGAATGTTGATGGTCTGGGAGGGCTTCAAAGTTGCACAATTATAATGATTCTAAACATGTAAATAAGGCCTTGTGGCACAACTGCACAAGTGCTATTATTATCAGCACTATTGACTTGATTGAATGAAATATGTCCTAGAGGCAATAATAAATATTGTTACTAATTTACGTATTTGAATGATTATTATTCCTTTTTTAATTCTCTTTTTTATCAGGTCTTTTCTTTTCTTATGATTCTTTTTCTTCTTTCGCTACTAAAATTGTTCATTATGATTTAGAAGTTGGTTTGGCATGTATGAAAAATTATTGATGGTGTATTTTTCCATGTGTATTTTAAAATGTACATTTTATATGAAAATATGTTCGTCGTTTATTAAAATATTTATGGTTTCTTTAACATGTTTGTGTATTTATAAATTTTTATCGTGTATATATAAAAAGGTTTGTAATGTATTGAAAATGTTTGCATTTTAATTGAAATGTCCATCATGCATTCAAAACCTTTTCACCATGTATCAAAATGATAAAGATTTATTAAAAGTCTTCATCATGTCTAAAACATATATTCATGTTGTATTGCAAATGTTCACTGTAAAAAGATGTACATCTTGTATTAATAGTGTTTATTAAAAATGTTTATCCTATACTTAAAAATGGTCATTATGTATTAAGAAATTGCCGAGTACTAAAAAGTTCCATGTATTAAAATATTTATGATGTATTTGAAATGTTCGTCATGTATCTACAAAATAGTCATCGTGTATTAAAAGACGTTCACCATGTATTAAACACATATCTATCTTATACATTAGTTTTTTTCTTGTATTTAAAAAATGTTTTTCATGGTATTTAAATATGTTTGAAATGCATTAAAAAAATCTTGGAGCATATTCTTATGTACATGTACATTTTTCTTATGGTTTTTGTTGAATCGAAAGGATTGTTTAGGTAGGTTTTGTGCTATTTTTTACTATATTGGTGAAACTTGTGATGTTATTTATAGTAGCTATGGACACCTTTAACATTTCTCTAATATATAATTAACATTTGCTCAAAGAAATGCTTTCAAGCCTATTTGTTTCATACACATTATACACTTTTGGTATACACATAATATAATTATAGAAGTTTAACATTTTAAATACATGTTTTTGAACTTTTGTTTGAATACGTCTTAAACATTTTTCAAATACATGTTGAAATATATTTTTGAATAATGCAAAACATTTTTTTAACTATGCGAACATAATTTAATACATTGTATAAACATTTTAAAAACATAATGTTTTATATTGTATTAAGATTTTTGAAATATATTTTTGAATGATGCAAAACATTTTTAAACGTTATTTTTTTAAAATGTCTCAACCTATTGTAATGGTATAATTTTTTAAAAGTTTCAATGACAATTTTTTTACATTGTGTTAACATTTTTCAAATCTTGCTGAGCAGTTGAGGAATACATTATGTTTTTGGAGTATATACGTTTACAATATTTTGAAATGTAAACTAGATTAAGATAGTAATAATAATAATAATAATAATAATAATAATAATAATAATAATAATAATAATAATATATAAACGATCAGAAGCAATTCTTTTTAGAAACATCAGTAACTTTATTCATACTCATAACAAGAACAGGTACACTGATTCGGACTTAAGATCTAAGAAAATACGGAGTAACTCTTATGACTAAGAATTACAATGAAATCTCTTGAAAACATCTTCTTCGCGGTATCAATCTCTGCTCGAAGAAATACTCCAAACACTTTGGTAAAAAAAACTGCAATTAGACTGGAGCAAAGATGTTGTCACTCTTTCACCCGCATGGTCTTTGAAAGCACCTCGAGTCGCCCATCCAAAAAGATGGGAAGCCTTGATCGATGAACGTACTTGCGTCGGGAATGATCCCCTAGCAGTGCAGGTCGTCAGACGACAATATCTTCACTGTGATGTCGATTAAAGATTTCAAGTCCACAAAGAATCAAACCAACAAAAAAGTTTGACACACCAAGATAAACTCATTAGATCCGAATAATCGGATCAGCGAGGACAGAAAACTTTCTAATCTCATGACACTGCCAAAAGAACAAGAATAAATTTATTCTCACACAAAACGATGTCATTAGACAATGACCAATGAAGAAAAACTCAGAACTCTTGAAGATGTGAGGCCCCCAACTCGCAGCGCCAAGATGGCAGTCGGAGGCGAGGGCACCAAAAAATTCTTGGCGGTCGCGGCGGCGGCTGCCCTAGATGTTATGCTCGCACAGAGCATGTTGGGTAACGTAGTAATAATTCAAAAAAAATCCTACGTGTCATCAAGATCAATCTAGGAGATGTTAGCAACGAGAGAGAGAGAGAGAGAGAGGGAGTGCATCTTTATACCCTTGAAGATCGCTAAGCGGAAGGATTACAAGAACACGGTTGATAGAGTCGTACTCGCGGCGATTCAAATCACGGGAGATCCGATCCAAGCACCGAATGGATGGCGCCTCCGCGTTCAACACATGTACAGCCCGGGGACGTCTCCTCCTTCTTGATCCAGCTAGGGGAGAGGAGAAGTTGAGGGAGAGCTCCGGCAGAACGACAACGTGGTGGTGGAGCTTGCGGTTTACCAGCAGGACCTCGCCAAGCGCTGCGAAGGAGGAGGAGTTGGAGGGTGCAAGGGCTGCGCCCGGGGAAGGGTGCGGCTGCCCTCCCACCCCCCACTATTTATATGGTGAAAGGGAGAGGGGGCGGGCCCCCTAGATGCATCTAGAGGGGGGCGGCAAAGGGGGGAGACTTTCCCCCCAAGCATGTGGGAGGCGCCCCCACCCCTTAGGGTTTTCAACCCTAGGCACCTGGGGCCCTTGGGGGCGCACCAGCCCACTAGGGGGCTAGTCCCCACCCATGTTCGGCCCACTAAGGCCTCCGGGCAGGTGGCCCCACCCGGTGGACCCTAGACACCTTTCGGTGGTCCCGGTACAATACCGATAACCCCCGAAACTATTCCGGTGACTGAAACTGGACTTCCCATATATAAATCTTCACCTCCAGACTATCCCGGAACTCCTCGTGATGTCCAGGATCTCATTCAGGACTCCGAACTCAGTAACCACATACAATTTCCCATAACAACTCTAGCGTCACCGAACCTTAAGTGTGTAGACCCTACAAGTTCAGGAACCATGCAGACATGACTGAGACACCTCTCCGGCCAATAACCAATAGTGGGATCTGGATACCCATATTGGCTCCCACATGTTCCATGATAATCTCATCGGATGAACCACGATCAGGGTTCAATCAATCCCGTATACAATTCCCTTTGTCCATCGGTATGTTACTTCCCGAGATTCGATCGTCGGTAACCCCATACCTTGTTCAATCCCGTTACTAGCAAGTCTCTTTACTCGTTTAGTAATGCATGATCTCGTGGCTAACTCCTTAGTCACATTGAGCTCATTATGATGATGCATTACCGAGTGGCCCCGAGATACCTCTCCGTCATACGGAGTGACAAATCCCAGTCTGGATTCGTGCCAACCCAACAGACACTTTTGGAGATACCTGTAGTGCACCTTTATAGACATCAGTTACGTTGTGATGTTTGATACACTCAAAGCATTCCTACGGCATCCGGGAGTTGCACAATCTCATGGTCTAAGGAAATGATACTTGACATTAGAAAAGCTCTAGCAAACGAACTATACGATCTTGTGCTATGCTTAGGATGGGGTCTTGTCCATCACATCATTCTCCTAATGATGTGATCCCATTATCAACAACATCCAATGTCCATGGTCAGGAAACCATAACCATATATTGATCAACGAGCTAGTCAACTAAGGCTCACTAGGGACATGTTGTGGTCTATGTATTCACACACATATTACGGTTTCCGGTTAATACAATTATATCATGAGCAAATAGAAAATTATCATGAACAAGGAAATATAATAATAACTATTTTAGTATTGCCTCTAGGGCATATTTCCAACAGTCTCCCACTTGCACTAGAGTCAATAATCTAGTTACATTGTGATGAATCGAACACCCATAGAGTTCTGGTCCTAATCATGTTTTGCTCGTGGAAGAGGTTTAGTCAATGGATCTGTGACATTCAGATCCGTATGTACTTAATAAATATCTATGTCTCCATCTTGAATATATTCACGAATGGAGTTGAAGCGACACTTGATGTTCCTAGTCTTCTTGTGAAACCTGGGCTCCTTGTCAATGGCAATAACTCTAGTGTTGTCACAGAAGACAGTCATCGGGCCCGACGCATTGGGAATCACGCCTAGGTCGGTGAAAAACTGAAGGAAATATGCCCTAGAGGAAATAATAAAGTTACTATTTATTTCCTTATATCATGATAACTGTTTATTATTCATGCTAGAATTGTATTAACCGGAAACGTAATACTTGTGTGAATACATAGACAAACAAAGTGTCACTAGTATGCCTCTACTTGACTAGCTCGTTAATCGAAGATGGTTATGTTTCCTAACCATAGACATGAGTTGTCATTTGATTAACGGGATCACATCATTAGGAGAATGATGTGATTGACATGACCCATTCCATTAGCTTAGCACCTGATCGTTTAGTATGTTGCTATTGCTTTCTTCATGACTTATACATGTTCCTATGACTATGCGATTATGCAACTCCCGTTTACCAGAGGAACACTTTGTGTGCTACCAAACGTCACAACGTAACTGGGTGATTATAAAGGTGCTCTACAGGTGTCTCCAAAGGTACATGTTGGGTTGGCATATTTCGAGATTAGGATTTGTCGCTCCGATTGTCGGAGAGGTATCTCTGGGCCCTCTCGGTAATACACATCACTTAAGCCTTGCAAGCAATGCAACTAATAAGTTAGTTGCAAATGATGTATTACGGAACGAGTAAAGAGACTTGCCAGTAACGAGATTGAACTAGGTATTGAGATACCGACGATCGAATCTCGGGCAAGTAACATACCGATGACAAAGGGAACAACGTATGTTGTTATGCGGTCTGACCGATAAAGATCTTCGTAGAATATGTTGGAGCCAATATGAGCATCCAGGTTCCGCTATTGGTAATTGACCGGAGACGTGTCTCGGTCATGTCTACATTGTTCTCGAACCCGTAGGGTCCGCACGCTTAACGTTACGATGACAGTTTCATTATGAGTTTATATATTTTGATGTACATAAGGTTGTTTGGAATCCCGGATGTGATCACGGACTTGATGAGGAGTCTCGAAATGGTCGAGACATAAAGATCGATATATTGGACGACTATATTTGGACACCAGAAAGGTTCCGGGTTAGATTGGGACAATACTGGATCACCGGGAGGTTATCGGAACCCCCCGGGAGGTATATGGGCCTTATTGGGCCTTAGTGGAAAGGAGGGGAAAGGAGCAAGGGAGGGGGCGCGCCCCCCAAGCCCAATCCGAATTGGGAGGGGGCCGGCCCCCCCTTTCCTTCCTCCCTCTTTCCTCTTCCTTCCCTCTCCTACTCCTAATAGGAAAAGGGGGAGTCCTACTCCCGGTGGGAGTTGGACTCCCCCCTTCGGTGCGCCACCCTCCTTGGCCGGCCTCCTCCTCCACTCCTTTATATACGGGGGCAGGGGGGCACCCTAGAAACACAACAATTGATCATTGATCTCTTAGCCGTGTGCGGTGCCCTCCTCCACCATAATCCTTGATAATATTGTAGCGGTGCTTAGGCGAAGCCCTGCGACGGTAGAACATCAAGATCGTCACCACTTCGTCGTGCTGACGGAACTCACCCCCGACACTTTGCTGGATCGGAGTCCGGGGATCGTCATCGAGCTGAACGTGTGCAAAAACTCGGAGGTGTCGTAGTTTCGGTGCTTGATCGGTCGGGCCGTGAAGACGTACGACTACATCAACCACGTTGTTATAACGCTTCCGCTTCCGGTCTACGAGGGTATGTAGACAACACCCCCCCCCTCTCGTTGTTGTGCATCACCATGATCTTGCGTGTGCGTAGGAATTTTTTTGAAATTACTACGTTCCCCAACAGTGGCATCAGAGCCTAGGTTTTATGTGTTGATGTTATATGCACGAGTAGAACACAAGTGAGTTGTGGGCGATATAAGTCATACTGCTTACTAGCATGTCATACTTTGGTTAAGCGGTATTGTTGGATGAATCGGCCCGGACCGACATTATGCGTACGCTTACACGAGACTGGTTCTACCGACGTGCTTTGCACACAGGTGGCTGGCGGGTGTCAGTTTCTCCAACTTTAGTTGAACCGAGTGTGGCTACGCCCGGTCCTTGCGAAGGTTAAAACAGCACCAACTTGACAAACTATCATTGTGGTTTTTGCTGCGTAGGTAAGATTGGTTCTTGCTAAGCCTGTAGCAGCCACGTAAAACTTGCAACAAACAAAGTAGAGGACGTCTAACTTGTTTTTGCAGGGCATGTTGTGATGTGATATGGTCAAGGCATGATGCTAAATTTTATTGTATGAGATGATCATGTTTTGTAACCAAGTTATCGGCAACTGGCAGGAGCCATATGGTTGTCGCTTTATTGTATGCAATGCAATCGCCCTGTAATGCTTTACTTTATCACTAAGCGGTAGCGATAGTCGTAGAAGCATAAGATTGGTGAGACGACAACGATGCTACGATGGAGATCAAGGTGTCGCGCCGGTGATGATGGTGATCATGACGATGCTTCGGAGATGGAGATCACAAGCACAAGATGATGATGGCCATGTCATATCACTTATATTGATTGCATGTGATGTTTATCTTTTATGGATCTTATCTTGCTTTGATTGATGGTAGCATTATAAGATGATCTCTCACTAAATTTCAAGATAAAACTGTTCTCCCTGAGTATGCACCATTGCCAAAGTTCGCCGTGCCCAGACACCACGTGATGATCGGGTGTGATAAGCTCTACGTCCATCTACAACGGGTGCAAGCCAGTTTTGCACACGCAGAATACTCGGGTTAAACTTGACGAGCCTAGCATATGCAGATATGGCCTCGGAACACTGAGACTGAAAGGTCGAGCGTGAATCATATAGTAGATATGATCAACATAGTGATGTTCACCATTGAAAACTACTCCATTTCACGTGATGATCGGTTATGGTTTAGTTGATTTGGATCACGTGATCACTTAGAAGATTAGAGGGATGCCTTTTTAAGTGGGAGTTCTTAAGTAATATGATTAATTGAACTTAAATTTATCATGAACTTAGTACCTGATAGTATCTTGCTTGTTTATGTTTGATTGTAGATAGATGGCCCGTGTTGTTGTTCCGTTGAATTTTAATGCGTTCCTTGAGAAAGCAAAGTTGAAAGATGATGGTAGCAATTATACGGACTAGGTCCGTAACTTGAGGAATATCCTCATTGCTGCACAACAAAATTATGTCCTGGAAGCACCGCTGGGTGCCAGGCCTGCTGCTGATGCAACTGACGACATTAAGAATGTCTGGCAGAGCAAAGCTGATGACTACTCGATAGTTCAATGTGCCATGCTTTACGGCTTAGAACCGGGTCTTCAACGACGTTTTGAACGTCATGGAGCATATGAGATGTTCCAGGAGTTGAAGCTAATATTTTAAGCAAATGCCCGGATTGAGAGATATGAAGTCTCCAATAAGTTCTATAGCTGCAAGATGGAGGAGAACAGTTCTGTCAGTGAGCATATACTCAAAATGTCTGGGTATAATAATCACTTGATTCAACTGGGAGTTAATCTTCCGGATGATTGCTTCATTGACAAAATTCTCCAATCACTTCCACCTAGCTACAAGAGCTTCGTGATGAACTATAATATGCAAGGGATGGATAAGACAATTCTCGAGCTCTTCGCAATGCTAAAAGCCGTGGAGGTAGAAATCAAGAAGGAGCATCAAGTGTTGATGGTCAACAAGACCACTAGTTTCAAGAAAAAGGGCAAGGTGAAGAAGAAGGGGAACTTCAAGAAGAACAGCAAGCAAGTTGCTGCTCAGGAGAAGAAACCCAAGTCTGGACCTAAGCCTGAAACTGAGTGCTTCTACTGCAAGCAGACTGGTCACTGGAAGCGGAACTGCCCCAAGTATTTGGCGGATAAGAAGGATGGCAAGGTGAACAAAGGTATATGTGATATACATGTTATTGATGTGTACCTTACTAGAGCTCGCAGTAGCACCTGGGTATTTGATACTGGTTCTGTTGCTAATATTTGCAACTCAAAACAGGGACTACGGATTAAGCGAACACTGGCGAAGGACGAGGTGATGATGCGCGTGGGAAATGGTTCCAAAGTCGATGTGATCGCGGTCGGCACGCTACCTCTAAATCTACCATCGGGATTAGTATTAGACCTAAATAATTGTTATTTGGTGCCAGCGTTGAGCATGAACATTATATCTGGATCTTGTTTGATGCGAGACGGTTATTCATTTAAATCAGAGAATAATGGTTGTTCTATTTACATGAGTAATATCTTTTATGGTCATGCACCCTTGAAGAGTGGTCTATTTTTGATGAATCTCGATAGTAGTGATACACATATTCATAATGTTGAAGCCAAAAGATACAGAGTTGATAATGATAGTGCAACTTATTTGTGGCACTGCCGTTTAGGTCATATCGGTGTAAAGCGCATGAAGAAACTCCATACTGATGGACTTTTGGAACCAGTTGATTACGAATCACTTGGTACTTGCGAACCGTGCCTCATGGGCAAGATGACTAAAACGTCGTTCTCCGGTACTATGGAGAGAGCAACAGATTTGTTGGAAATCATACATACAGATGTATGTGGTCCAATGAATGTTGAAGCTCATGGCGGATATCGTTATTTTCTCACCTTTACAGATGATTTAAGTAGATATGGGTATATCTACTTAATGAAACATAAGTCTGAAACATTTGAAAAGTTCAAAGAATTTCAGAGCGAAGTTGAAAATCATCGTAACAAGAAAATAAAGTTTCTATGATCTGATCGTGGAGGAGAATATTTGAGTTACGAGTTTGGTTTACATTTGAAACAATGCGGAATAGTTTCGCAACTCACGCCACCCGGAACACCACAGCGTAATGGTGTGTCCGAACGTCGTAATCATACTTTACTTGATATGGTGGATCTATGATGTCTCTTACAGATTTACCGCTATCGTTTTGGGCTTATGCTTTAGACACGGCCGGATTCACGTTAAATAGGGCACCATCAAAATCCGTTGAGACGACACCTTATGAACAATGGTTTGGCAAGAAACCAAAGTTGTCATTTCTGAAAGCTTGGGGCTGCGATGCTTATGTGAAAAAGCTTCAACCTGATAAGCTCGAACCCAAATTGGAGAAATGTGTCTTCATAGGATACCCGAAGGAGACTGTTGGGTACACCTTCTATCACAGATCCGAAGGCAAGACATTTGTTGCTAAGAATGGATCCTTTCTAGAGAAGGAGTTTCTCTCGAAAGAAGTGAGTGGGAGGAAAGTAGAACTTGATGAGGTAACTGTACCTGCTCTCTTATTGGAAAGTAGTACATCACAGAAACCGGTTTCTGTGACACCTACACCAATTAGTGAGGAAGCTAATGATGATGATCATGAAACTTCAGAACAAGTTACTACTGAACCTCGTAGATCAACCAGAGTAAGATCCGCACCAGAGTGGTACGGTAATCCTGTTCTGGAAGTCATGCTACTAGATCATGATAAACCTACGAACTATGAATAAGCAATGGTAAGCCCAGATTCCGCAGAATGGCTTGAAGCCATGAAATCTGAGATGGGATCCATGTATGAGAACAAAGTGTGGACTTTGGTTGACTTGCCCAATGATCGGCAAGCAATTGAAAATAAATGGATCTTCAAGAAGAAGACTAACGCTGACGGTAATGTTACTGTCTACAATTATAAACTGAAGGAAATATGCCCTAGAGGAAATAATAAAGTTACTATTTATTTCCTTATATCATGATAAATGTTTATTATTCATGCTAGAATTGTATTAACCGGAAACGTAATACTTGTGTGAATACATAGACAAACAAAGTGTCACTAGTATGCCTCTACTTGACTAGCTAGTTAATCGAAGATGGTTATGTTTCCTAACCATAGACATGAGTTGTCGTTTGATTAACGGGATCACATCATTAGGAGAATGATGTGATTGACATGACCCATTCCATTAGCTTAGCACCCGATCGTTTAGTATGTTGCTATTGCTTTTTTCATGACTTATACATGTTCCTATGACTATGAGATTATGCAACTCCCGTTTACCGGAGGAACACTTTGTGTGCTACCAAACGTCACAACGTAACTGGGTGATTATAAAGGTGCTCTACAGGTGTCTCCAAATGTACATGTTGGGTTGGTGCATTTCGAGATTAGGATTTGTCGCTCCGATTGTCGGAGAGGTATCTCTGGGCCCTCTCAGTAATACATATCACTTAAGCCTTGCAAGCAATGCAACTAATAAGTTAGTTGCAAGATGATGTATTACGGAACGAGTAAAGAGACTTGCCGGTAACGAGATTGAACTAGGTATTGAGATACCGACGATCGAATCTCGGGCAAGTAACATACCGATGACAAAGGGAACTACGTATGTTGTTATGCGGTCTGACCGATAAAGATCTTCGTAGAATATGTAGGAGCCAATATGAGCATCCAGGTTCCGCTATTGGTTATTGACCGGAGACGTGTCTCGGTCATGTCTACATTGTTCTCGAACCCGCAGGGTCCGCACGCTTAATGTTACGATGACAGTTTCATTATGAGTTTGTCTATTTTGATGTACCGAAGATTGTTCGGAATCCCGGATGTGATCACGGACTTGACGAGGAGTCTCGAAATGGTCGAGACATAAAGATCAATATATTGGACGACTATATTTGGACACCGGAAAGGTTCCAGGTAAGATTGGGACAATACCGGATCACCGGGAGGTTATCGGAACCCCCCGGGAGGTATATGGGCCTTATTGGGCCTTAATGGAAAGGAGGGGGCGCCCCCCCAAGCCCAATCCGAATTGGGAGGGGGGCCGGCCCCCCTTTCCTTCATCCCTCCTTCCTCTTCCTTCCCTCTCCTACTCCTAATAGTAAAAAGGGGAGTCCTACTCCCGGTGGGAGTTGGACTCCCCCCCTTGGGCGCGCAACCCTCCTTGGCCGGCCCCCTCCTCCACTCCTTTATATACGGGGGCAGGGGGGCACCCTAGAAACACAACAATTGATCATTGATCTCTTATCCGTGTGCAGTGCCCCCTCCACCTTAATCCTCGATAATATTGTAGCGGTGCTTAGGCGAAGCCCTGCGACGGTAGAACATCAAGATCGTCACCACGCCGTCGTGCTGACGGAACTCATCCACGACACTTTGCTGGATCGGAGTCCGGGGATCGTCATCGAGCTGAACATGTGCAAAAACTCGAAGGTGCCGGAGTTTCGGTGCTTGATCGGTCGGGCCGTGAAGACGTACGACTACAGCAATCGCGTTGTTATAACGTTTCCGCTTCCGGTCTATGAGGGTACGTAGACAACACTCTCCCCCCTCGTTGCTGTGCATCACCATGATCTTGCGTGTGCGTAGGAATTTTTTTGAAATTACTACATTCCCCATCATAAACTCCTTCATCCAGACTGCCTCTTGTGCTGCTTCCGAAGCAGCTATGTACTCCGCTTCACGTGTAGATCCCGCCACGATGTTCTGCTTGCAACTGCACCAGCTAACTGCCCCACCATTCAAAATATACACGTATCCAGTTTGTGACTTGGAGTCATCTAGATCTGTGTCAAAGCTAGCATCGATGTAACCCTTTACGATGAGCTCTTCATCACCTCCATAAACGAGAAACATATCCGTAGTCCTTTTCAGGTACTTCAGGATATTCTTGACTGCTGTCCGATGTTCCATATCGGGATCACTTTGGTACCTCCCTACCAAACTTATGGCAAGGTTCACATCAGGTCTGGTACACAACATGGCATACATAACAGAGCCTATGACCGAGGCATAGGAGATGACACTCATCTTTTCTCTTTCTTCTACCGAGGTCGGGCATTAAGTTGCGCTCAATCTCACACCTTGCAATAGAGGCAAGAACCCCTTCTTGGGTTGATCCATATTGAACTTCTTCAATATCTTGTCAAGGTATGTGCTTTGTGAAAGACCAATGAGGCGTCTCGATCTATCTCTATAGATCTTGATGCCTAATATGTATGCAGCTTCTCCAAGGTCCTTCATTGAAAAACACTTACTCAAGCAGGCATATATGCTTTCCAAAAGTTCTATATCATTTCCCATCAACAGTATGTCATCCACATATAATATGAGAAATGCTACAGAGCTTCCCCTTTCTTGTAAATACAGGCTTCTACATAAGTCTGTATAAACCCAAACACTTTAATCATTTCATCAAAGCGAATGTTCCAACTCTGAGATGCTTGCACCAGCCCATAGATGGAGCGCTGGATCTTGCATACTTTATGTAACACCCTAGATTTTTGCCCTTTTCTTTTTCCTTTGATTTTCTTGGATTTTCGGTTTTGTTTTGCTTTTCCGTGGCTATGTGGTTCTGAAACTTGAGAAGATCATGTCTTACTAGGTTTTATAGTGGCTTGTCACCCTCATCATCATCCCAAGATCATGTCATTTCCATCTTTGACCTAACCCAATATTCTTTTGTTGGGAATATTTCGTTTTTGATAAAGGAATAACCCTTAAAACCCTAGGTTGTGAAGCAACCTATACTTCTGTCACTCCTAAAATTCCTAAATAATTCTCATAAATTTTTTGGGTTATATCTTCCTCAAATATGGCAAAATATATTATTGGCCATGTTTCCCATCACGCTCAATAAATTCATTTTCTTATCTGTCCTAAATGGTAGATTGTGAAGCAAGTGCTATTTATCTATTCCCAATTGAACCCAAACTTCTTGGACAACTTTTACTGTCCATATCATTGACTCATGCCAAAAGTAAACTCAATTTTCCTAGTAAATATTCCTGAGCAATTTTTTAAAGTTCATTTTTGAGGGAAGTGATTGTGAATGAAGTACAAGCTAGGCATATCCAAATGAGTTGCAATTTTTCCAGGTCCTTCCTATGATCAAATAATGGTTCTCCACCGAATATGAGCTCATTTAACTCATCTATGTGAGCCCAGCTCCAAATCTTAGTTTCTGGTCAAATTTTCAGTTTGTGAAGCAACTATATTTTATATTGCTTCAATTGAGCTGAAAATTTACCAGGACATGATTCTAGCTATATCAACTCCCTCCACCAAGTTTTATCTCAATTAGTTAATCCAATTTCCCTGTGCAATGTTTCCAAGTTTCTGTCCAGAATGAAGCTTTGTGAAGCAAGTGCCACTTTGGTAACTTTGAATGGCATGAAACTTTTACAGCAGCTTCATATCATCATATAACCCTTTTCTGCCTAATATCAGCTCATGAAAATCAAGTATGTGAGTGTATCATCCAAATTCCTAATTCTGGCCAGTTTTGCACTTTCCACTACAACCCTCATCTAAACTCCTCCTATTAGTCTGAGTTTTGGTGATCAGCATCACCTTAGGGTGTGATCATCATCAGACAAACACTTTACCATGTTACCAAGCTGGTTTAACCACAGGAAGTTACAAGCACCATCTTACTGATTTACTTTGGAGCTATGTGCAAACCTCTTCTTTGCCCCTGGACTGATTTATTTCTTCAGTTGGACTAAGGGCACGACGGTCCATCTACTAGACATGGTCAGCCACGCCAAAGAGCGCCACTTGCGCTAGTGCGCGTGGTGATAACGCTTGCGTCATGGCTGAACTCGTGCTCTGGTTTGTTTTGACCACTGTGCTCGTCTCCTCCCTCCTCGTCTCGACGTCCAACCATGTCCTGGAGCTTTCCTGTGCTTGACTGCGTCGCCCTGCATCGGTGCCTCATCGTGGTTCGCCATAAATGCACCGCTAGCTTCATGCCCGTGCCGCGTCCAGCCTCTGCCCTCCATTAAAGCTTGGTCGGGAGCTCGTCCGTGAGCTCTAGAGCCCTCCTTCGCACCTATATAAGGACCCCCGAGTCTCTCCGCACCTCAACCATCTCTCCCTCGCCTCATTTGCTCTCTGGAATCGCCCCATCTCGCCAGGGTTCGCCTCTGTCCACCATGGCCGCCTCGGCCTCGGCATGATTCTGGCCAACCCGAGCCTCCTCTCTCCTCCCCTCCACGTCCACTGTCTCCCCCTCGTTCCACTCAGCCGCCCCACCCACTTACCCCCTCGCCGGAGTGCGTGCTTCGCCGGAGAGCACCACCGCCCGCCCGTCCCGGTCGTCCTCCTGGCGCCCCCTCTCCCCTCCATACCTCTCCTACCCGGCGGCCGTGCTCCCTCTGAACCAGACCCCCTCGCCGCCCCGGTCCCGCCGGTGCCCTCGGCTCGGCCAGAGATGGTCGGAGCTGGCCGGCCCCCTTGTCGTTTCCTCCCCTGGTCCTCCTGTGTATCGCACGGGAGCACAGGAGCGGGAGGAAGGAGACGACCGAGCCTGGCCCCTCCCCTGCGCCTGGACCCCACCTGTAAGCCTCTCGTTCCCTGGTCCACGTGGATAAGTGGAGACGTCTTTTCTGAAAATACGTTTTCATTTCGACAAAGCATATTTACTGTCTATTGCGGCCGAAAATACATTTCCCTTCGCAGAAAACGTAATCTGGACGAAGGCGTGTTCTGTTTTTCCTCGCCAGGGACCTGTTTGTGAAGAAATATTCACAGATTGGTCCCTGATCTTCAACACTTTGCAACTTTTCAACCGTAACTCCGATCGAGGTGAAACCAACGCTCACTTCTTCGTCTCGTCGAGCTCTATCTTTTAGTAATAATTTTCACTAGGTGTTCTCCTAGTGAAAATGACCATTTTTCCCTTGCCTCTAATCAGCCCCCTCCGAGAAAGAATCGTCTGACATTTTGTTCCGCGGCTTCACCGCACTTCTTCCCAGAGTCTCCGTCACCCCCAGGCAAGCCACAATACCCACTTGCATGATAGTCATGCAGTAGCCATGGTTTTCAACTTGAATATTTGTTAAATGTTTGCTTGTTTAAACTATGGTTATCGTTGTTTCGGTAATGCTTACGGATTAGTGCTTACTTTCTTGCTATGTTGTTATGCACCTGGTTGTCATGCCCTGCTAGTTGCTACTATCCTTTTCATATGCTTATGCTTGCTAGTAGTACATGTTGATGTTGGTAATGGTCTTCAGTACATGACCACCGTCTGTCCCGAGTACCGTTGCTATGCATGTTCCATTGCATCTAGTTGGTTAAATGCTTGCATGATGGCATTGTTGATATGTTCTTACATGATATTTATTGTTGATGCTAGTGGTCATGCTATGTTTCGGAGAAGTATGTACTTATGATGTTCATGCTAGTCAGTATGCCATGCTTAGTTGGATATGATTCATTGTTGATATGGTGGATAGTTATGTGGTTCTCTCATGATGATGTTGATATCATGCTCATGCATCGTAATTGCATCATGTATTTTATCATGGCTCAGCATATTGCATTCAAGTTTAACCGGATTAAATTGAACTTGAACACCTGTTGGCTGAGTCATGGTGCCACCATATCAAACTGACCAGTGCAACCACACTTACCTTTATGGGAAGGTCCTAACTGGGTCTATTGTCGTGCCTCTTGCCGGTGCCTCCAACGAGGGAAGGTTATGGGCGTGCGGTACCCTGGCCCGGTAAGAAGACATAACCTTGTGTGCCCGTTGTTGTTGTTATGGATCCGGTCCCCGTGAGGGACGTTTTGGCCACGACGGTGGTCGTTGTGACTTTGGTAGACATGGGGCCACCCAGGACTAGCCTAGTTGGGAGTGGGTCAGAGTGGCCAGGAGAGTGTCATGGCAGTAGATCGGTTTTGTCGGAATGTCGTTGGTCCACCCGAATGGGAGTACGAGGCCATGGGTTCTGTAATGTGGGTACAGTGTATTAACCTCTGCAGAGTGTATATTAAATCTATCGATAGCTGCGCCCGCGGATAAGGGCCTAGTTCGTAGTTGGTCACACTATGAGTCAACAGTAATAATAATAATGTGCTTAATAACAACCGCTGTTGTGGAATTGTCACGGCAGATATCGTTTTGCAAGGACTTAGTCGTTGAGCCATTGCAACTAGGAAGCTTAAAGGGGTTAATCGGGACAAGGACATGCGAGGTTTATACTAGTTCAGCCCCTTACGATGAAGGAAGGCCTACGTCTAGTTGGGTTGGAATTGCTTGAGGTTTCGATGACCAGGGAGCGAGACACGCTATGCCTGGCTCTCGATCAGTTGTTTCTCACCCTAAGCCGCTGGCGGGTCGTCCCCTTATATACACGGGTTGACGCCCTGCGGCCTACAGAGTCCCGGCCGGCTCATAAACAGTGTCCGGCTCGGCGACTAGTTACTTCTACCTTACAGTACAAGTTATACCATCATGTCGGTTTATCTTTACGGGCCTCAGAGTCGCCTGTGGGCCTTTAAGACTTTTAGTGAACCGCCATCTTCATGCCTTGGTCTTAGGCTTCTGATGAACCTCTATTTGCGTAACCCGGCCCCTCCTGGATGGCTTACACAAATAGTCATATCCCCAACATTAGGCCCTAGATTGATTTGAACCGGTTCATGTCAATCTTTGAAAACCTTATGAACTGGCCTTTAGTCTTCTGTCTTGCGTGAAAATTGTAACCCGCCATGATGTCATCCTCTGGCTACGGGTTAAATCATCATGACGTCATCTTCAATAAAACTTATATTTTAATTCATCATATCTTCAACGGATCTTTGCCTTTACTGACCCTCCCGAAAATCGAGGCGTCGAGGCCGCTGGATAATGATGTCTTGGTCTCCTCGTTTCTCGCGCCATCTCAGTCGGTCCTCCTTATAAATAGGCGCGACCTAGGTCTTTTTCATTTCCTCTGGTCGTCTTCTTCCTTGCACTCCCTCTTCTGCCGCTCGAGCTCCACCACCGCCACCGTCGGAAACCTCGTCTTCACCAACTTAGGCCGCTGCATCACCCTGTTTTTTGACCAGAGAACAACGGCAACCCTCCACAGTTCTTCCACATTGGTGAGTTCTCTTTCCCCCCTTTCTCAGATCTGCATTAGTACTGTCTTGAGTTCGTCGACGTTCATCGTCGCCCGATGCAACCTCCATTAGTTCTTACCTCTAATACCTTATTCAGATCGTAAAAACCACATAGAACTGCTGCGGAGGATGTTGTGTGCTTATTCTGTATGAAAACATATCTCATTTCCTTGTTTTGGAAGCCCTCCTTGAGTATATGAACTTCCCTGTACTGTTTTAGGTCTAGAAATTTTCCCTTTCCAGAGCATCGTTTGATCCAAAATAATAATTGCAATTTGTGAAACCTGTTTGCTCCACACTTAGCCAAAAATTGTGTCTGTTGAATCTGTTTCAGCCATAGTAGTCCGTGTAACCGGTTTAAGATAATACCGGCTATCAGCACCGCTTGCCTCTAGCGACTTAAGAAAACCTTAATCATCTTTAATACCTGCAGCTGTTAAACATTATCACATAGTTACCTGTATGTCATTAGGCCCCTTTTTAAGCTGCCATCCTAAATAACCCAATAATGTTTATTCTCCGGGTTATAATAAACCGGAAAATTTCCTTTATCTTGTTGTAGGCTTCAATTTATCCAATGGCACCCAAAGCTGTTAAACCTCCGGTTACCTACAACTGGGTCCCATCCATTGTTACAGAGAGCAAACTGTCTGAGTTTGTAAAGTCTGGCCATCTGCCCAAGAAGGATGTCATGTCTTATCATGCTCCTGACCCGTCTGAAGAGAAACCTCAACCCAAGGAAGGGGAGGTGATCATTTTTACCGATCACATGAGCCGGGGATTTGCTCCTCCCGGTTTAAAATTCTTTAGAGACGTTTTGCACTTCTTTGACTTAAGACCTCAAGACATCGGGCCCAATTCTGTGTCAAATATCTGCAACTTCCAAGTTTTCTGTGAGGTCTACCTTGGAGAAGAACCCAGCCTACTTTTGTTCAGGGAATTGTTCTATTTGAACCGGCAGAATGAGCGGGCCAACGGGCCCAGTTTGGAGCTTGGTGGTATATCGATTCAAAGGCGGAGAGACTGCCTGTTCCCTTATGCTGAATTGCCGAGTCATCCAAAGCACTGGAACTAGACATGGTTCTACTGCCAAGATACTTCTCCGGCTGGTGAAAACCCGTTGCCCGTCTTCCGTGTATTACGCCTTGAACCTACTCACCCGCTGCCGGATAAGTTGACTGCTATTGAACGTCTGCCACTCACCCCCAAGATCAAGAAGATTAAAGCTGTTTTAGGGAACGGCTTAGATGGCATTGACCTGGTCCGAGTCTGGGTTGCTTGGAGAATAATTCCGTTAAGCCGCCGCCCCGGCTTAATGTGTAATTATTCAGGCGAGAAAGATGACCCTCAGCGTCATAGTCCTGATGACTTACCAGATGACGTAGTGGAAGCTACAACTCAGTCTTTGTTGAAAGAGGGCACAGTGAATAGTAACGCTTTCTGCTTACTACCTTTTTGCAAGAAGAACCCGGCCCCTGCAGTAAGTTTCCAGCCGTCGGGTTATTTTTTATCATGTTATATTGTATTCTTACGCATAACCCTTTATAACCTTTTACAGGCAAATGATAACTTCTGGAAAATCCAATATGATCATGAGGCGGACAAGAAAGCCAGGGCAGACAAGAGAGCCGAAAGGAAAACCGCCAAGCCCACCACTTCAAGGAAAAGGAAGCCAAGCGCTTCTGAGCTGTTTCAGCTTGATGATTCTGATGATAATGAGGAAGAGGTAAGTTTTCAATTTCCCTTTCTCCTTTATCACTACCTTACTGATATTAACCTTCTTTCAGGAAGACACGGGCAACAGCCAACCCGTCGAGGAAGAGGTAACTATAATCTCCTCCGACTCCGAGCTTCGGCCACGTCAGAAAATTCGAAGAGTAACCCGGAAAGTAAGATTTTCACACCCTTTGGCTTACCAAGATCCTGACTTTCTTTTGAAGCAACAACAATTTGAAAACCGGAGGCAGACCCGGACCAGCAAGGATGCAGAGCTATCCTCCGGCTTGCCTGACACAACCTGGAAGCGTCGGACTAAGGTTATCTCCAACTTATACCCTTTTTTACCTTTGGCGGGTCTAATCCGTCAACCTCTCAATTCCTCTAACTCCAATTACTAGGATACCTCTCCTTCATCTGGCGAGTCCATGCAATCAAACATGCCGGCTTTTAAGACTGCCCCTGGGTAATATCAATTTATTCACCTTATGTTTTTCTTTCTTCATGTTTCTTTACTTATTTCTCTGCTTTGCCCACAGCGTGCAGGTTAAGCCCAGGAAGAAAACCAAGAAGGATAAACCGGCCCAAACCCCTGTGGTGACTGAACCGGAACAGGGTATAGCTGCTCCCGACTCTTCCACACATCAACCGCCGCCTGAGCCGGCTCAAGACATTGCAGCACCAACTTCTGACCCGCCTGCTGAAGATATTCTTGATGGTTCTGTTAACCCGAGGCACCTAGCCCAGTCAAAACGGCTAACCCAGAAGTGGAATTTCGCAAGGCTCAATTCTTTGAGACGGCCAGGCCCATCGTCCTTGCCAAATGCTCGGCTAAAGAGGAGTTGCTAGAACGCCGTAAGGCCAAGATGGATATCACCAACTATACTCATCTGAGTATTGGAGAGATTGTCTCGGGCTATATCAACCAGGTGCAAAGCAGCCGTGACCTGGAAATTGACATGGTGAAGCAAATACAGCAAAAATCTGAGGTATGACTTATGCTTCCTTACTTTCAATCATACTTACTGTACCATCCCCCAAGTCTATTGCTTATGAATAAATATGATGTAGACTTATAAAAATTGTTAGAGCTGCTTGCCCGGCTTAAAGAAAAATATTTAAACCGGATGTAACACAATACCTTTAACTTGCGATACACATTAGCCCCCAAGTGTCAAGTATCTTTGCTTGCAAAGTATTTGGGACTTAATATCCAGGACCGGCTTAATAATTTAGAAAGCTTCGGTATACATTAGCCCCCAAGTGTTAAGTATCTTTGCTTGCAAAGTGCTTGGGACTTAATATTATTTACCGTAATCTTGACTACTATCCGGTGCAATACAGGCCACCATAAGTCAATTTGAATCGGAGATTGCTGACCTGAAGAACCGCCTGGCAGCCCAGGAGATTGAAATTCAAAAGGCTAACTCCAAATTTGAATTCAGCGTCTCTGAACAAGAGAAGCTGAAGAAAAATTTTGAGTCGGAGAAGAAAATTTGGACTGACGAAAAGGCCGGACTGGTGACCCGGGCCGAGACAGCAGAGGCGTCGCTGGCAAATGCAACAGCCGAACTCCGGCTTACAACGCGAGATATCTCGGATGGTCTCAGCGATCTTTGGTAAGTTATCTTAAGCAAGCATTAAATATTGTAAATATTCCTTCAATTGTTACCTGAGCTTTACCTTATACTTACCAATACAGGCCCCAGGAGCACAGACCTCAAGCAGAACATGCTGATCAAATTGAAGGTGGTGTATACTCTAGTAGAGCAACTGTACATCGGGTCACAACGTGCCTTGGTCGTTGTAGCCTTATCAAATGATGTGCCCCACCTCTTGCAAGATGTGTTACAATGGCTTGCTGTACTTCCTCAACGGATTTAAGAGTTGAGATAGGCCCAAGCAAGAGCTGGAGCAATAGCCGCTTTGAGTCGGGCCAAAGCCTAGTTACCAGAGCTAGACCCAGTCGACATCGCTCTTGGGTATCCAAGTTTAAAGGAGGATGGCACTCCATTTGATGAAAAGGATTTCACCACCTGCGTGAGGGATATACGCCCTGTGGCCACTCAAATTGGAAACGACACTGACCTCACCAAGTATCAGCTGGGTTATGACAAGGAGAATTGGAGAATCCCCACGCCGCATTACGACGATGTCAGCTTGATCCCTCCAATCCATAGCACACCTTTGCCCCTGAAGTTGACCCAACCGGTTTAATAGATGATGAAGCTGAGTTTGAGGCCTTGAGTGGCATTGACTGGGCCTCATCATCCTTCCAGGAAAAAGCAGCCGGCGGAGAGGCGGAGAAGGATAACTCGGAGGCTTCAAGTCAACCCCAAGAGTAGATTGCCAGGCGCCACCTGCTTATGTCGTTGTAGAAAAACAATGCCGCATCATTCAGACTCGGGGAGTCTTGTAACAGAGTAGAAAATACTTTGAGTTTTGCTATGCCTTTGTGCATGCTTATGGCCCTTAATACTTGCATAAGCCGCCGTCACTATGCACTTTGTAGTTTATATGAATCTATTATGTCCTTTGCAGAAATGTCTTGCACTGCCCTGTGATGCTTACGGCTGCTTTTCCGGCTTATATAAGCCAACCCCTGAGGGTAAGTTTAACTCCTGAAAATTGGCACATAAAAGTTCACCTGGTACTTAACAACCTGATGTAACCAATTTTAATCCTGGAGGATTGCAATGTACTCCATTGTATTTTCAAGAGGGTTGCAAGATATCCAATGTTTATACTTGTAAAATATGATGAACAAAAGGGTTTCTGATTCGAATACGATCAGTGAACAATTCCAAAGGGGTTGAGCTAAGATTCGGATATGATTTGTTAGCCCCCAGTGGCTGTGGCGATGCCGATCAAGTGGGTATCGACAGCTATGTTCTCTTTGGTTCGAATACGACCTATGTTTGAACAGGAAGCCCCCAAGTGGCCATAAGAGTTGTTTAATGACGCTGATTCGAATACGATCCACGTCAGACCCAAAGGGGTTAAGCTATGATTCAAATATGATCAAGAAGCCCCCAAGTGAGTTTGGCAGTATGCCGATCAAGTGGGTATCGACGGCTATGTTCTCTTTGGTTCGAATACGACCTATGTTTGAACAGGAAGCCCCCAAGTGATCACGGCTAGATTCAGATATGATCATAAGCCGGACCAAAGGAAAGCCGGATTCAGATATGATCCGCTTCTCCTTAGTTATCTCCACCACCTGACAAAGAAAACACATAAACCTTTTTTGGGAGTGGAAAAAAGGACAGAGGTCCTGCTTTATTGCTTTATGTAATATACATAATGTAAATATAGACACATTAGAGCCGATGGCTCAAGTATAATAAGGCCGAAGATGAGCGATATTCCACGACCGACGGGTCTCCTCCTCCGACTTACGTGAGTCTTTGTGCTCCCAAACGTCGATAAGGTAGTATGATCCGTTGTTCAGATTCTTGCTGACCACAAAGGGTCCTTCCCAAGGAGGGGATAGCTTGTGCATGTCAGATTGATCCTGGATGAGTCGGAGCATTAAATCGCCTTCCTGAAAGGTTCTGGACCTAACCCGGCGGCTGTGGTAGCGGCACAGGTCTTGCTGGTAAATCGCTGAGCGGGCTATTGCCAAGTCTCGCTCTTCATCCAACAGGTCAAGTGCGTCTTGCCAAGATTTTTCGTTGTCTTCCTCAACATAAGCCGCCACACGGGGTGAGTCATGACGGATGTCACTTGGCAGGACCGCCTCTGCTCCATACACCATAAAGAAAGGCGTGTAACCCATAGATCTGTTAGGTGTAGTATTGATGCTCCAAAGTACAGAAGGTAACTCCTCCACCCAACAACCCGGCGTCCGCTGCAAGGGGACCAAGAGCCGGGGCTTGATACCCCTCAAGATTTCTTTATTAGCTCATTCTGCTTGACCATTGGATTAAGGGTGAGCCACAGCTGAAACGTCAAGCCGGATATGCTCTCATTGACAGAACTCTTCCATAGCTCCTTTGGAGAGGTTAGTGCCATTATCAGTTATGATGTTGTGTGGAAAACCAAAGCGAAAAATCACCTTTTTCATAAACTAGACCGCCGTGGCTGCATCACACTTACTGACTGGCTCCGCCTCCACCCACTTTGTGAACTTGTCAACCGCCACCAAGAGGTGCGTCTTTTTATCCTTAGACCTTTTGAAAGGCCCGACCATATCAAGCCCCCAGACTGCAAACGGACAAGTAATTGGAATCATCCTCAATTCTTGAGCCGGCACATGGGCTCGTCGTGAGAATTTCTGACATCCGTCACATTTACTGACCAGGTCTTCTGCATCAGCATGAGCCGTCAGCCAATAAAACCCATGACGGAAAGCTTTGGCCACAAGAGATTTTGAGCCGGCGTGATGACCACAATCTCCTTCATGAATCTCACGAAGGATCTCCTGACCCTCTGTAGGTGACATGCAACGTTGAAACGCTCCAGTGACGCTGCAATGATGTAACTCGCCATTGACAATTGTCATGGACTTGGACTGTCGGGCGATTTGTCTTGCCAAGGTCTCATCTTCAGGCAACTCTCCCCGGGTCATGTAAGCCAAATAAGGCACTGTCCAATCCGGGATAACGTGGAGAGCCACCACCAGCTGTGCCTCTGGGTCTGGTATTGCCAGATCTTCCTCTGTAGGTAACTTAACAGAAGGATTATTCAAAACATCAAGAAAGGTGTAAGGCGGCACCGGCTTATGCTGAGATCCCAGCCGGCTTAAGGCATCAGCCGCCTCATTCTTCCTTCGATCAATGTGTTCCACCACATAACCCTTGAAATGTCCAGCCACAACATCGACTTCACGATGGTAAGCCGCCATAAGGGGATCTTTAGAGTCCCACTTGCCTGACACATGTTGAGCCACAAGGTCTGAGTCTCCCAAGCATCTTACCCGGCTCAAGTTCATCTCTTTGGCCATCCGGAGACCATGGAGTTGGGCCTCGTACTCAGCTGCATTGTTAGTACAAGGAAACATAAGCCGGAGCACATAACAAAATTTGTCACCTCGAGGGGAAGTTAACACAACTCCAGCCCCCGAGCCTTCCAACTGTCTGGACCCATCAAAATGAATAGTCCAATAAGTGTTATCGGGCTTCTCCTCAGGTGCCTGTAGCTCTGTCCAGTCGTTGATGAAATCCACCAAAGCTTGAGAATTAATGGTAGTGCGTGGTACGTACTTCAGACCATGAGGCCCGAGCTCGATGGCCCACTTGGGCGACTCGTCCTGTAGCCTCTCTGTTCTGAATAATGTCTCCCAAGGGGGCAGAACTTACCATAGTGATAGGGTGACCTTGGAAGTATTGCTTCAGCTTCCGGCTTGCCATGAACACCCCGTAAACAAGTTTCTGCCAATGAGGATATCTTTGTTTTGACTCGATGAGTACCTCACTGACATAATAAACCGGCCGTTGAACCGGATGTTCCTTACCAGCCCCCTTGCGCTCTACCACAATTGCCACACTGACGGCTCGTGAATTAGCAGCCACATATAACAGCAAAGGCTCTTCAAATCCTCAAAAGCAGCATTAGCAGCATTACTCCAGACAAAGGTCTCTGCCTTCTTCATCAGTTGGTACAACGGTAGGGCCTTCTCACCTAACCGTCTTATGAACCGGCTTAAAGCGGCAACACGACCCGCCAGTCGATGAACATCATTGATACATGCTGGTTTAGCCAAAGAAGTGATTGCCTTAATCTTCTCCGGATTAGCCTCGATGCCCCTGTTTGAGACCAAGAATCCCAAAAGCTTGCCTGCAGGCACACCAAATACACACTTCTCCGGGTTAAGCATCATTTTGTAAACCCGGAGATTGTCAAAGGTTTCTGTGAGATCAGATATCAAGGCTTCCGCCTCTCTGGATTTCACCACTATGTCATCCACATAAGCATGAACATTGTGCCCAATCTGATTGTGGAGACAATTCTATACACACCGTTGATAAGTCGCCTGGGCACTCTTGAGCCTAAAAGGCATAGACACATAGCAGAAGGCTCCAAATGGAGTGATGAAAGCCGTCTTCTCCTGGTCCTTAACTGCCATCTTGATCTGATGATAACCAGAGTAAGCATCCAAAAAGCTCAAACGCGCACAACTCGCCGTAGCATCAATGATTTGATCAATACAGGGGAGAGCGAAAGGATCAGACGGACAAGCCTTATTTAAGTCCGTGTAATCCACACACATCCGCCAGGTGCCGTTTTTCTTGAGCACGAGCACCGGGTTAGCCAACCTCCGGGTGAAACACTTCGACAATGAACCCAGCCGCCAAGAGCCGGGCGACCTCTTCTCCTGTAGCTTTTTGTCGTTCCTCATTGAATCGCCACAGAAACTGCCTGACCGGCTTATACTTCGGATGAATATTAAGAGTGTGCTCAGCGAGTCCTCTCGGTACACCCGGCATGTCAGAAGGCTTCCATGCAAAGATGTCCCGGTTCTCACGGATGAACTCGATGAGCGCGCTTTCCTATTTAGGATCCAAGTTGGCACTGATGCTGAATTGCTTAGATGAATCGCCCGGAGTAAAATCAACAAGCTTAGTCTCTGCAGCCGATTTAAACTTCATGGCCGGTCATGCTCCATAGTCGGCTTCTTAAGGGAGGTCATATCCGCCGGGTCAACATTATCTTGATAAAATTTGAGCTCCTCTGCTGCACAGACAGACTCGGCATAAGACGCATCGCCTTCTTCGCATTCCAGGGCCACCTTTCGGCTTCCATGCACAGTGATGGTACCCTTGTAACCCGGCATCTTGAGCTGTAAATAAACATAACACGGCCGCGCCATGAACTTGGCATAAGCCGGCCGCCCGAACAAAGCGTGATATGGACTCTTGATTTTTATCACTTCAAAAGTTAACTTTTCCGCCCTAGAATCATGCTCGTCTCCAAAGGCCACCTCTAGCTCAATCTTACCCACAGGATACGCCGACTTACCAGGCACCACTCCATGGAAGACGGTGTTGGAAGTCTTTAAATTCTTGTCAGTTAAGCCCATGCACCGAAAGGTCTCGTAATAGAGGATGTTGATGCTGCTACCTCCATCCATGAGCACCTTAGTAAATTTATAACCACCAACCTGCGGTGCCACTACCAGGGCCAGTTAACCCGGATTATCAACCTGGGGAGGGTGATCCTCCCTGCTCCAGACAATAGGCTATTCCGACCACCTCAAGTAACAAGGGACTGCCGGCTCAACAGAATTCACCGCCCTCCTATGAACTTTCTGATCACGTTTACACAAACTTGTGGTGAACATGTGATACTGCCCACTGTTTAGCTGTTTTGGATGGCTCTGATAACCCGACTGCTGCTGCTGCTGACCTCCTTGACCAGACTGTTGTTGATTATAACCACCCTGGCTTCCCTGAAAACCGGATCCTGAACCGCCGCCCGGGCCATGAAAGCTGCCAGCTCCTGAGCCGCCGCCTGGGCCTTGATTGCCATCAAACGTATTAGAATTCTTGAAAGCCTTCATGATTGCGCAATCCTTCCATAAATGAGTCGCTGGTCGTTCCCGGGTGCCGTGTTTCGGGCAGGGCTCATTGAGTAGTTGCTCAAGAGACGGACCTGACCCGCCAAACTGAGGGGGTGGCTTTCCTTTGCGCTTCTGATTGTTACCCTGTGCATTGGCCACAAATTCCGGGTTACCATCCGCCTTACGCTTATTGCCTCCTTGACTCGCCGGGTTATGCTGCTGACCCTTTCCATTACTAAAGCACCGGATCCCATCAGAATTCCGAAGTTAAGCGTGCTTGGGCGAGAGTAGTACTAGGATGGGCGACCTCCTGGGAAGTCCTCGTGTTGCATTCCCTTTCCATTACCGTTCTTCTTTCCCTTCCCTGTCTTTTCCTCATCAGACGCGGGATCCTTGGTACTATCAGAATTGGCATACTTGACTAAAGCCGCCATCAGTGTCCCCATATTGTTGCAATCACGCTTAAGGCGCCCCAGTTTCTGTCTCAGAGGCTCAAAGCGGCAATTCTTCTCCAGAATGAGAACTGTTGAGCCAGCATCCATCTTGTCAGACGAATATATTATATCTTTGACTCGGCGCACCCAATGAGTCATAGATTCACCTTCCTCCTGCTTACAATTTGTCAGGTCCACAATCGACATAGACTGCTTGCAAGTGTCCTTGAAGTTTTGGATGAAACGGGCCTTTAGCTCCGCCCATGAACTAATGGAATTGGGTGGCAAACCCTTTAACCAAGAACAGGCCGTTCCGTCCAACATCATGGTGAAGTATTTAGCCATCGCTTCATCACTAACCTCCAGTAGCTCCATGGCCATCTCGTAACTTTCAATCCACGCCCCAGGCTATAAATCGGTCGTATAATTCGGCACCTTTCGAGGTCCCTTGAAATCCTTGGGCAGACGTACATTACGTAGAGCCGGTACCAGACAAGGAACTCCTCCGGTTCTAGTAGCAACACCCGCCTCAACGGAAGTCGTCGGGTAAGCCGGTGAGTCCTGTTGGGCTGCTAGCTGAGCCGCTAGCTGAGCCGCCCGCTCGTCCTCCTGACGTATCCGATCCTGAACCGGGTTATACCCGCCGGGCTGGTTCCGGCGCTGAGCGCTACTTGACAAGGCCTCTGACTCCATGTGTCTACTGTAACTCGGGCTCTGGTTTTGACGAGGCAGAGCTAACCAGGGCGGAGGAGTTGAGTGAATCCTGTCCCGGCTGTAGGAGTAGGTCTCTTGCTGAGCCAGGGCTGTTTGGACAAGTTCCCTGATCCTTCGGGTTTCCACCGCTGTCGGATCATCACCATCTACTGGGAGAGCCGCCAAACATGCTGATGCTGCGATTAAGTTCTCCATGGGATTGGAGAAGTGACCCTATGGTATTGGTACGTAATGGGGCGGTGCCGTATTGCCGTGAAGAGGCGCCGTCACCGGAGGCTGGACTGGGCCTCCCGCTCTGGATGTCATAAACTGATTTGCACCTGGCGGGTTACTTGGGCCGGCCCCGGGTGTAGCAAAGAGATTCCGAGGATCATAAATCTGAGGTAAACGAGACTGAGTTTTCTGATGTCTCCTCCTCATTACCTCATTAGATGCGTTCAAGCTCAACGTGAGCTGAAAGGCCTCTTCCTGAAGTTGCTGCGCCCGTACGTCCAAAGCCGCCCGCTTTGTGGCTAATCTAGTATCTTCAGTTGCTAAGGTTTCCTTGGCCCGGGCGATCTCATCGCGAACCTGTGCCACCTCTGCCTCATGCTCATATTGGTTCGCAGGGACGACTGTAGCAGTTAACAAGGCCGTAAGTTTATCCATGAGAGCCATCAGTGCCTGAGCCGGTGAGCGCATAGGGCCTCCTGCCCCAGCTGCTCCTAACTCGGACGTTATCGCTGCTGAGGCCATAGAATTTTGGCCAGGTTGAGTATCAGCCATGAAGACTCCTGCCCAGTTTGGCGACTCTAAGGGGTCCGGAATAGTGCTGCCATCGGAACAGCCCCCAAGCACACCATCTTGAACTTGATACAGCGAATCTGTTGAGCCGGCGGACGAATCACAGTCAGAGAGGATGACCGGCTCACCATCACCTTCAGATCCTTCAGAAAGTTCACCTCCGTGGATGCAACCCACAAAGGCACGCTTCACGACCGGTTGAGCTCGGGCGGGTTTTGCACGCTGAGCTGTCTCGACGAGGTCGGTGCAGCTGTCCGGCTCAGGGCCCGGCTCACCAATCCAGCCGATGAAGACGTGAATTCCGCCAAAGGGGACCCGGTACCCGTACTCAATTGAGCCGGCGTCGGGGCCCCAGCCTTCGTCATCGATGTAGATCTTGCCGCGACGACTCTTGGTCATCCGGCCAATTGCGTATCCCTTGAGCCCTTCGAAGCTGCCCTTCAAGAACTCAAATCCACCGTGCGCTGGCCCCATGGTGGGCGCCAACTATCGTGGAATTGTCACGGCAGATGTCCTTTTGCAAGGACTTAGTCATGGAGCCATCGCAACTAGGAAGCTTAAAGGGGTTAATCGGGACAAGGACACGCGAGGTTTATACTAGTTCAGCCCCTTACGGTGAAGGAAGGCCTACGTCCAGTTGGGTTGGAATTGCTTGAGGTTTCGATGACCAGGGAGCGAGACACGCTATGCCTGGCTCTCGATCAGTTGTTTCTCACCCTAAGCCGCTGGCGGGTCGTCCCCTTATATACACGGGTTGACGCCCTACGGCCTACAGAGTCCCGGCCGGCTCATAAACAGTGTCCGGCTCGGCGACTAGTTACTTCTACCTTACAGTACAAGTTATACCATCATGGCGGTTTATCTTTACGGGCCTCAGAGTCGCCTGTGGGCCTTTAAGCCTTTTAGTGAACCGCCATCTTCATGCCTTGGTCTTGGGCTTCTGATGAACCTCTATTTGCGTAACCCGGCCCCTCCTGGATGGCTTACAAAAATAGTCATATCCCCAACAACCGCGGTTTGATAAGTTGGTTGTGATCGCCGGAAGGATCACTGTTTGAGACCATGTGTTGGTCATGGTTGTGATCGCCGGAATGATCACCGTGGTATCGAGGATACCGAGTTGTTGGATATTTGCGATGTTGTGCGAGAATCGTGGGTAAAGATCAAGCTCCTTATGGTCATTTGGTGGTTACTACAATATTGTTTATACCAAGCTTGATTTGATCCTGAGATGATCGTGTAATGTCTGAAGCTGGTAAGTGATGCATGTGATGGTTACGAGGTAACCGAGCAGAATAAATGGTGCATGTAGTGTCATCATGTTGCATGCTAGTATCATCAGATTTATATGTTCATGCCATGATCATATTGTTCTAGCGATATTATGTTCATGTTGTTCATGCCATGTTATCTTGATGATCTCATGATAATTCCTGCTTAACCTGTAATTGCCATGCTGTTGTTTGTCTTGAATGCTTCTGGTTATTGTGAGCTTGCAAGTACATTCAATGTACTGACCTGGCGTGTCATGTGCTACCTCTTGAGCACTTGCGTTGGTTTTCCCTTGAAGAGGAAAGAGTGGTGCAGCAAAGTAGCGTAAGTATTTCCCTCAGTTTTTGAAAACCAAGGTATCAATCCAGTAGGAGGCTACGCGCGAGTCCCTCGCACCTACACAAAACAAATAAATCCTCGCAACCAATGCGATAAGGGGTTGTCAATCCCTACACGGTCACTTACGAGAGTGAGATATGATAGATATGATAAGATAATATTTTTGGTATTTTTATGATAAAGATGCAAAGTAAAATAAAAGCAATGAAAATAACTAAGTATTGGAAGATTTAATATGATGAAGATAGACCCGGGGGCCACAGGTTTCACTAGTGGCTTCTCTCAAGAGCATAAGTATTTTACGGTGGGTGAACAAATTACTGTTGAGCAATTGACAGAATTGAGCATAGTTATGAGAATATCTAGGTATGATCATGTATATAGGCATCACGTCCGAGAAAAGTAGACCGACTCCTGCCTGCATCTACTACTATTACTCCACACATCGACCGCTATCCAGCATGTATCTAGAGTATTAAGTTCATAAGAACAGAGTAACGCCTTAAGCAAGATGACATGATGTAGAGGGATAAACTCATGCAATATGATGAAAACCCCATCTTGTTATCCTCGATGGCAACAATCCAATACATGCCTTGCTGCCCCTACTGTCACTGGGAAAGGACACCGCAAGATTGAACCCAAAGCTAAGCACTTCTCCCATTGCAAGAAAGATCAATCTAGTAGGCCAAACCAAACTAATAATTCGAAGAGACTTGCAAAGATAACCAATCATACATAAAAGAATTCAGAGAAGATTCAAATATTGTTCATAGATAAACTTGCTCATAAACCCACAATTCATCGGTCTCAACAAACACACCACAAAAGAAGATTACATCGAATAGATATCCACAAGAGAGGGGGAGAACTTTGTATTGAGATCCAAAAAGAGAGAAGAAGCCATCTAGCTAATAACTATGGACCCGAAGGTCTGAGGTAAACTACTCACACTTCATCGGAGAGGCTATGGTGTTGATGTAGAAGCCCTCCGTGATCGATGCCCCCTCCGGCGGAGCTTCAGAACAGGCCCCAAGATGGGATCTCGTGGATACAGAAAGTTACGGCGGTGGAATTAGGGTTATGGCTCTGTATCTGATCGTTTGGGGGTACATAGGTATATATAGGAGGAAGAAGTACGTCGGTGGAGCAACAGGGGGCCCACGAGGGTGGAGGGCGCGCCTGGGGGAGGGGGGGTAGGCGCGCCCCCCTACCTCGTGGCCTCCCTGTTGGTTGCTTGACGTGGGGTCCAAGTATCTCGGGTCTTGTCCGTTCCAAAAATCACGTTCCCGAAGGTTTCATTCCGTTTGGACTCCGTTTGGTATTCCTTTTCTTCGAAACCCTAAAATAGGCAAAAAACAACAATTCTAGGCCGGGCCTCCGGTTAATAGGTTAGTTCCAAAAATAATATAAAAGTGGATAATAAAGCCCAATAATGTCCAAAACAGAAGATAATATAGCATGGAGCAATCAAAAAATTATAGATACGTTGGAGACGTATCATCATGCCAGTTTGCAGGTCGTGCCTGGATTGCTTGCTTGTTCGGTGTTGTTCCCGTGTTCACGAGCTAGGATAAACATTCCAGCCAGAGTCCCTGCGGATTGGAGTCCATCATCGTTGTTCGTTGTTCCGCTGCCAGTAGTTGTTCCGCTGCTTCGAGTTGGTATGCTGCTTGTATTGAGAAACCGTGGGTGGCGTAGTGTTGCCGTGCCAATGTTATTCATTGTAATATCGGAACCCTTGTATCCATATTCGTGTTGTAATAAAGAGCCGGTTTGTTCTATACTAAGCAGTGTCGTATTCCAGAAGACTTCACCTCAATCTCTGGGCTGGAATACGGGGCGTTCCGGTTTTTCTCTGAGCCGGGGTGCCACAGGCTTGGTATCACAGCAGGTTTGGTTGTAGAGCGTCCTAGTCCGCTGGAACGTTAGAAAACGCTAGCATAGGGTCTGGTTGTTGCCCTTGCTTGCTGCATTTGGTTGTTGCATATAGTATTATTTCGGTTACCATTAACCCCTGTTTCATGCATAGATGGCGGCCAACTTCCATGAGTTCAGTGCCCTTCCCTTAGCTCCTGGTGTTATTCCTATTGAGTTCAGTCCCACTCCTGCACCTCTTACCTTTGCCGCCCTCCTTGGCGACATGTGGCGTAGTATTTATCCCCTCGGAGATCCACCTCATTATCAAGTATTCCAGTTTTCTGCTGGAGGAAGAATTCAGGAATATGTTGCTCATGTCCATCTGTCAGCCCCGATTCCTGTCGGTAAGCGCACCTACAGTTTCCATGGTGGTTACGGCGCTACTCCTGAGTGTGCCATTCAGCTTGCCGCAATGGCAGGAGTCACTGGTCTTCGTCATCAAGAGAGCATGGTACAAGAGAACTGTGCTTATCAATATTATCCCACCATCGTCGAAAATCCTAGGCGGATCCAATTTCCCTCCGTCAACCCTCAAGATGACCCGGCCATCCTCGCCATGTCTCATTACATGACAGCCAAGTGTCTTCTTATTTTTGAGTTAGTCCGAGACGCCATTCGAGCCAGGAGATTGCTTGGTGTCTCTATACCTCAGTCGCCGCCAGCTTCTCCAACTCCTCCGCCTCGTCCATCCGGAGTTTCAGAGTCAGCGGTTCCACTCGCTACTCCCTTAGCTTCCTCGTCAGTTCGCGAGCGTTTGCTCAACCGTAGGATGTAATTCTCCGTGTAGTGTTTGTGCATCTGCTGTAGCATCATGCTTGTGTGTGCTTGTGTGGAGCAGCTTTGTAGCTTGTTTGTTGTGTGCTTTGTTGCAATAAATCGTTTTCTCGTGCTTCTTTGTTTTGAATCCTCGGTGTTACCCCCTTATGGAAATTATTCCTCGACTGACACCGGATCAGAAGAAGTCGTAAGCAGTACAGATATACACCAAGAAATTCAGTTAAAAGCAATGAGGTTTCCGCCGATAGCATTGTATTGCAGACATCCGTCCGGATACAAATTGTTTTCTGATCAGGCTATCAGTAACAAGTACCTGTCAGAGATACACTTTATCGCAGCAAAAATTAAGTCAGAAAGAGAACAAAATTGGATCAACCGTGCATTTCAAGTCAAAGGTATGGGCTATGCACAATGATTGAATGTGCCATAAGTCAAAATTAAAACATTGCGACACCCAGAAGTCAGTCCCAATGCACGGTGAATTTAGTAAGTACAGTCAGACAATTCTTGTCATATAAATAATCAGCTGCAGGGCGGACAAAAATATATATATGTCATTCCATTCATCAAGAAAATCAGTCCCGTCCTTCCCCACAAAATTTATTGACGAAGTGTACAAAGATAAGGTTCCCAGTCTGCATCGGTAGGGAATGAATGGATTCCCATGCAAGATATTTAGTCTTCTCGATAAAATACTACAAAAGCTTCTGTCATAAGGTACCAAGTCTTCCCTAACAATGTCTTTAAGGGGGGAAGCTTATGGAGTACGGTACCCCGTTAAGATATCCACTGAAGGTTTCAGGCACAAGACATCCAGTCTTCCTCAACACGGTGTCATGGTGGCTTCCAACGCAAGCTGCCCAATCTTCTTCTGTACGACGTTGGTACAAGGCATTAAATTATGAATGGTCATCATATGACAGTGTTTTCCAAGTGGCAGATCTGCAATAGTTGGTCTGAAACAAAAATGGGTCAAAGGTATGCCTCGAGAATCAGATATTAGTTCATTCAGTATGCTGCCAAGTTCATGCAAGTCTCTCGCACAAGGAAGAATTCACGGTACACATCCGACAACCTCACCATTTATTCAAGAAACAAAAAAACTAGTGGGTGAGGCCATAATCAACAAGTCTTGAAGGAAAGACAACATTGAGACAATAACCTTGGCAGTGATTATCAAGATCAGTTCCGCACATCCAACAATATGATGTTATTAACCCTATCACTGTCCGGCATAATCGACAACAGTATTGAGATCTGTATAACCACACGTGAGCCGGATAAATATACAAAGGCTCAAAACATGCACCAGACCAAGATATGAGTGCCAGATATTGTATGTAATAGTATTCAGGGCCGCGAAAATAATCAAGGATATATATATAAGGCCCCACACTTTCAGTTGAGGATCCAGATGAAGAACTTGATAATGAAAGAGCAAGACCAACAATACAGGTTTGCTAGTTATTATGTGAAAAATGTGGATGCCCAAGACCGTCTTATTCCATGGCAAACCCAAGCAAAGATCCACCTAAGAGGTATACTCCATTGTGGTAAGGACCTCATAGCGAGGCAACCGGCTCAGTCCACAATATGCTCAGAACTGTCAGCATTGAATACCCGAGTCTGTCCAATCAGACTCATGGACAGCTCAATATATTGACCTCAACACCCGCGATGGAGCATCGCACTGTTATTCCCAGGGAGATACTGGCAAAAATGAAGAATCAGTGTGGAAACATATACTTTGAGGATTGTTATCTCTTGCATATGGGAAGAAATTAAAAGAATAGCCTGTGTGAATGGGATTCTTTGCCGAGATCACTGCCAGTCAAGTCTGCAAATTTTATCATCAGGAGATGGTGCATTTTTCTATCAGTCATGACAAGCAACAGTCAAACCTTTGGTACAACTTGGATCCTCAAGACTGTGAAGCCAGTCAAGATAAGTCAGAAACTTCTGCAAGATGTCAGCATCCCTTAGCAAAACAGATATAATCCACATCATTGTTTTGAACCCCGAAGGCATGCATATATTCGAGGAATCCGATGCCTGGATAGAAGCGATTCTTTGTTCCACGAGAAGATATGTTCCCCAACTCCGTGGAATATTCTCGGTACTCGATACGAGAATAACATGCCATCAAGGATCAATATCAAGAAGGACAAGTATGTCCGTAAAAATAATATTTTGGATGCTAGCTTAGCCAACAACTATGAAAGAAAATTTGAGTCAGTATAAACAGGAACATATGAGGTACGTCCTGTCAGAATGTCAGATACGGCGAAGCAAACCACCCCGGATCAAGACAGTCAATTAGATCCAACTCAGTGGAAATATTATGAATAAAAGAAACCTGAGTTGGAAACGGTTTCTTCAAGTCAGAAGGATTATTTAACCCTCAGCAACCAAATCTCGAGGACGGGATTTCTTTAAGGGGGGAAGGTTTGTAACAACCTGGATTTTTGCCCTTTTCTTTTTCCTTTGATTTTCTTGGACTTTCGGTTTTGTTTTGCTTTTCCGTGGCTCTGTGGTTCTAAAACTTGGGAAGATCATGTCTTCCTAGGTTTTATAGTGGCTTTTCACGCTCATCATCATCCCAAGATCATGTCATTTCCATCTTTGACCTAACCCAATATTCTTTTGTTGGGAATATTCATTTTCTGATAAAGGAATAACCCTTAAAACCCTAGGTTGTAAAGCAACCTATACTTCTGTCACTCCTAAAATTCCCAAATAATTCTCATAAATTGTTTGGGTCATATCGTCCTCATATATGGCAAAATAGATCATTGGCCATGTTTCCCATCATGCTCAATAAATTCATTTTCTATTCTGTCCTAAATGGCACATTGTGAAGCAAGTGCTATTTATATTTTCCCAATTCAACCCAAACTTCTTGGACAGCTTTTCCTGTCCATATCATTGGCTCATACCAAAATTCAACTCAATTTGCCTAGTAAATATTCCTGAGCAATTTTTCAAAGTTCTTGTCTGAGGGAAGTGATTGTGAAGGAAGTACAAGCTAGGCATATCCAAATGAGTTGCAATTTTCCTAGGTCCTTCCTATGATCACATAATGGCTCTCCACCAAACATGAGCTCATGTAACTCATCTATGTGCGCCTAGCTCCAAATCTTAGTTTCTGGTCAGATTTTCAGTTTGTGAAGCAACTATATTTTATGTTGCTTCAATTGAGCTGCAAATTTACCAGGACATGCTGCTACCTATATCAACTCACTCCACCAAATCTTACCTCAATTACTTAATCCAATTTCCCTGTGCAATTTTTTCAAGTTTCTGTCCAGAATGAAGCTTTGTGAAGCAAGTGCCACTTTGGGAATTCTGAATGGCATGAAACTTTTACAGCAGCTTCATATCATCATATAACCCCTCTCTGCCTAATCTCAGCTCATGACAATCAAGTATGTGAGTGTATCATCCAAATCCCTAATTCTGGCCAGTTTTGCACTTTCTACTGCAAACCTCATCTAAACTCCTCCTATTAGTCTGATTTTTGGTGATCAACATCACCTTAGGGTGTGATCATCATCAGACAAACTCTTTATCACGTTAACAAGCTGGTTTAACCACAGGAAGTTACAAGCACCTTCTTACTGATTTACTTTGGAGCTATGTGCAAATCTATTCTTTGCCCTTGGACCGATTTATTTCTTCAGTTGGACTAAGGGCACGGCGGTCCATCTACTGGACATGGTCGGCCACGCCAAAGAGCACCGCTTGCGCTAGTGCGCGTGGTGATCACACTTGCATCATGGCTGAACGCATGCTCTGGCTTGTTCCGGCCATTGTGGTCGTCTCCTCCCTCCTCGTCTCGACGTCCAACCATGTCCCGGAGCTCGCCCGTGCTCGACTGCGTCATCCTGCATCGGTGCCTCGTCGTGGTTCGCCATAAATGCGCCGCTAGCGCCATGCCCGTGCCGCGTCCAGCCTCTGCCCGCCATTAAAGCTTGGTCGGGAGCTCGTCCGTGAGCTCTAGAGCCCTCCTTCGCACCTATATAAGGACCCCCGAGTCCCTCCGCACCTCAACCATCTCTCCCTCGCCTCATTTGCTCTCTGGAATCGCCCCATCTCGCCGGAGTTCACCTCTATCCACCATGGCCGCCTCGGCCTCGGCATGATTCTGGCCAACCTGAGCCTCCTCTCGCCTCCCCTCCACGTCCATTGTCTCCTCCTCGTTCCACTCAGCCGCCCCACCCACTTGCCCCCTCGCCGAAGTGCGTGCTTTGCCGGAGAGAACCACCGTCCGCCCGTCCTGGTCTTCCTCCTGGCCCCCCTCTCCCCTCCATCCCTCTCCTGCCCGGCGGTCGTGCTCCCTCTGAACGGGACCCCCTCGTCGCCTGATGTCTACTACACAACCTTCTTCTTGTAGACGTTGTTGGGCCTCCAAGTGCATAGGTTTGTAGGACAGTAGCAAATTTCCCTCAAGTGGATGACCTAAGGTTTATCAATCCGTAGGAGGCGCAGGATGAAGATGGTCTCTCTCAAGCAACCCTGCAACCAAATAACAAAGAGTCTCTTGTGTCCCAACACACCCACTACAATGGTAAATTGTATAGGTGCACTAGTTTGGCGAAGAGATGGTGATACAAGTGGTATATGGATAGTAGATAAAGGTATTTGTAATCTGAAATATTATAAAAATAGCAAGGTAACTAATGATAAAAGTGAGCGTAAACGGTATTGCAATGATAGGAAACAAGGCCTAGGGTTCATACTTTCGCTAGTGTAAATTCCCTCAACAATGATAACATAATTGGATCACATAACTATCCCTCAACATGCAACAAAGAGTCACTCCAAAGTCACTAATAGCGGAGAACGAACGAAGAGATTATGGTAGGGTATGAAACCACCTCAAAGTTATTCTTTCCAATCAATCCGTTGGGCTATTCCTATAAGTGTCACAAACAGCCCTAGAGTTCGTACTAGAATAACACCTTAAGACACAAATAAACCAAAACCCTAATGTCACCTAGATACTCAAATGTGACCTCAAGTATCCGTGGGTATGATTATACGATATGCATCAAACAATCTCAGATTCATCTATTCAACCAACACATAGGACCTCAAAGAATGCCCCAAAGTTCCTACCGGAGAATCACGACGAAAACATGTGCCAACCCCTATGCATAGGTTCATGGGCGGAACCCGCAAGTTGATCACCAAAACATACGTCAAGTGAATCACGTGGTATCCCATTGTCACCACAGATACGCACGGCAAGACATACATCAAGTGTTCTCAAATCTTTAAAGACTCAAACCGATAAGATATCTTCAAAGGGGAAACTCAATTCATTACAAGAGAGTAGAGGGGGGAGAAAATATCATAGGATCCAAATATAATAGCAAAGCTCGCGATACATTAAGATCGTATCACCTCAAGAACACGAGAGAGAGATCAAACACATAGCTACTGGTACGTACCCTCGGCCTCGAGGGAGAACTACTCCCTCCTCGTCATGGAGAGCATCAGGATGATGAAGATGGCCACCGGAGAAGGATTCCCACTCCAGCAGGGTGCCGGAACGGGTCTAGATTGGCTTTCGGTGGCTACGGAGGCTTCTGGCGGCGGAACTCCCGATCTAATCTCTGTTCTGGAAGTTTTAGGGTACGTGAGTATATATGGGTGCAGGAAGTACGTTGGTGGAGCTTCGGGGGCCCCACGAGGCAGGGGGCACGCCCTAGGGGGCGCCCCCACCCTCGTGAGCACCTTCCTTGGCTCCTGACGTGGGGTCCAAGTCCATCCGGTAGTTTTCCTTCCAAAAATAACTTCTCTAGTTGATTTCGTTCTGTTTCGACTCCGTTTGATATTCCTTTTCTTCGAAAAACTGAAATAGGAAAAAAAACAGTAATTCTTGGATGGGCCTCCGGTTAATAGGTTAGTCCCAAAAATAATATAAAAATGGATAATAAAGCCCAATATTGCCCAAAATAGTAGATAACATAGCATGGAGCAATCAAAAATTATAGATACGTTGGGGACATATCAAGCATCCCCAAGCTTAATTCCTGCTCGTCCTCGAGTTGGTAAATGATAAAAACAAATTTTTTGATGCGGATTGTACTTGGCATATTTCAATGTGATTCTTCTTAATTGTGGTATGAATATTCAGATCCATAAGTGTAACGCCCTCGATGTGGCTTATCTCCTACGTGTCGAAGCGCGACTTAGAGGCATAACCGCATTGAAAGCAATGTCGCAAGTGAGGTAATCTTCACACAACCCATGTAATAAAATAGGGCAAGAAGTTACATAGTTGGCTTACAATCGCCACTTCACACAAGTACATGAATAAAGCATTACATCATCCAAATACAATCAAGGTCTGACTACGGAACCAAAATAAAAGAAGAACCCCAAATGCGACAAGGTCCCCGATCGACCCCAACTGAGCTCCACTACTGATCAACTAGAACGAAACGACACAAAGGACAAGATCTTCATCGAGCTCCTCCTTGAGCTTGGTTGCGTCATCTGCACGGACTCATCGGCACCTGCAAGCTGGTTTTGGAAGTATCTGTGAGCCACGGGGACTCAGCAATCTCGCACCCTCGCGATCAAGACTATTTAAGCTTATGGGTAAGGTAAAAGGTATGAGGTGGAGCTGCAGCAAGCGACTAGCATATATGGTGGCTAACATACGCAAATGAGAGCGAGAAGAGAAGGAAAAGCACGGTCGATAAAAGTATGATCAAGAGGTGATCCTAAAACAACCTACGTCAAGCATAACTCCAACACCGTGTTCACTTCCCGAACTCCGCCGGAAAGAGACCATCACGGTAACACACACGGTTGATTCATTTTAATTAAATTAAGGTTCAAGTTATCTACAACCGGACATTAACAAATTCCCATCTACCCATAACCGCGGGCACGGCTTTCGAAAGTTCAAATCCCTGCAGGGGTGTCCCAACTTAGCCCATGACAAGCTCTCACGGTCAACGAAGGAATAGACCTCCTCCCGAGACGTTCCGATCAGACTCGGTATCTCGGTTCTTCAAGACACTTCGACAGGTTAAAACAAGTCCAGCAAACCGCCCGAATGTGCCGACAAATCCCGATAGGAGCTGCACATATCTCGTTCTCAGGGCACACTCAGATGAGACATCCTACGAGTAAAACCAACCCTCAAGTTGCCCCGAGGTGGCCCCGCAGTCTACTCGGTCGAACCAACACTCAGAGGAGCACTGGCCCGGGGGGGTTAAAATAATGATGACCCTTGGGCGCGCGACCCCCAAGGGAAAAGAAAAGGCTAGGCGTCGAATGGTAAAACCAATGTTGGGCATTACTGGAAAAGCTTTAATCAAGGCGAACTATCAAGGGGTTCCCATTATCACTCAACCGCGTAAGGAACGCCAAATCTGGGAACATAACACCGATATGACGGAAACTAGGGCGGCAAGAGTGGAACAAAACACCAGGCATAAGGCCGAGCCTTCCACCCTTTACCAAGTATATAGATGCATTAATTAAATAAGATATATAGTGATATCCCAACAAGTAAACATGTTCCAATGAGGAACAACATCTCCATGTTCCAACAAGGAACAAACTTCAATCTTCACCTGCAACTAACAACGCTATAAGAGGGGCTGAGCAAAGCGATAACATAGCCAAGCAACGGTTTGCTAGGACAAGGTGGGTTAGGGGCTTGGTTCAACAATATGGGAGGCATGATAAGCAAGTGGTAGGTATCGAAGCATAGACATAGCAAAAGAGCGAGCAACTAGCAAGCAAAGATAGAAGTGATTTCGAGGGTATGGTCATCTTGCCTGAGATCCCGCAAGGAAGAAGAACGAGTCCATGAAGAAGACAAACGGACGTAGGCGAACGGGTCCTCACAAACACGACGTTACCGGAACCAATCCGAAGAAGCAAACACCGGAAACAAGCACACAACATAGTAAACAACCAACACATGGACATGGTATGATATGTGGGATGCGGTATGCGATGCATGTGCATGATTTACAAGGGAATGAATGAAACTGGCCTCAACATGGAAATCCAAGTGTGCCACTGGAAAGGTGAGATGAAATCGCTTGAAAACAATATAGAGAACACCGGAATCGGAGTTACGGTTTGGAAATGGCGAGCAATTCAAATATGGCACCGGTCTGCGATATACAGCAAGTAGCCATCTAAAAGCAACAAGAGGAACATGCTACAGCACCCAAACATGACAACAAATACATGGCAGGGATGCATTAAAGATGCTTAACAAAATACTAGCACTGAGCTACGGCCAATTCATCCATTAACAGGTTCAAACAAGCATGGCAAAAATGCATATGGTAAACAGATTTCAGACTTAGTGAAATTAACACTTGTCTGGAATTTCAGATCAGATAGCACTCTTCGGAGCATGAAAACTATATGCTACAGGACCTGAACATGGCAAAGTAAAGCATGGCATGGAGCTACTCAAAGAGCTTAACAAAAGTCCCTTAGTGACTTTGAGCCAAAAGGGATCATAAAATACAATTGCAAGCATGTGAACATGGCAAAAACATAATCAGTTCTCAGACTTAGTGAAAACTGGAGCATGTTGAAAACAGATATCAAGTAGGCATGTTAACAAGCTCGATGCACTCACTACGGAGCAAGTAATGACAATCTAAGCATACACCCATCAAGAATACACAAAATTCAAGCTAGACATGGCAAGAACAATAACATAGCATGCATGTATCAACTACAACATCCTCGGCAAAATCGCTAACAAGTAGATAATCTGCCTGGATTCACGAAGTAGCAAAAGTAGAGCTCGATTGACTCAAGCTAGGGTGCTCCATAAATGCAAACGAAGACATGGATGGATAGAGCACTACAATATTAACAAAACATCCTTACTGATCATCCTCAAAAGAGGCACGGATCACTAGGAAACAACATGAACATATGGCATAATGAGATAAATAGACCAAGGACTTATTGGAAATGCTAAGTCCCTGAAATCAGCGTTACCAAGTGCCTCACTTTGCAAGCTTGTTCTAGTCACCACACACATCGCAAAAATACATGGGTTGCACCTCTAGAAATATGGCAAAATCCTTAACAAAACATATGTAGAGCTCATGGGCGTATCATGCACACAATAATCATGGCAAAAATGACAAATAACTAAATAGAGCAGCAGATCTGACAATTATCTCAAGTAGCCCTCTTCTAACAGCATTTCGGGCATCAATATGAGCTCAAATGAAAATGATGCAATGGAATGAAATGATGTACTCTCTGAGATGAACATTTTGATATGCTATATGCATGAATCGGAGCTATGGATGCAAAGTTACGATGCGATGAGTAGAGGCATATGAATCTAGAAAACTTCAGGACTTAGATGAATTTATACCTCCGCGAAAGTCAACGCGGGACGGAGGAATCCGGGACGGAACGGATCAGGACGCGGGGAGGCCGTTTGGTTGGACTCCCGGTGGATCTCATCCAGGCGGGGTGGATCTGGCCGGGACGGGCTCCGGCGAGCGGCGCGGCGATTCCGGCGAGGGGGCGGAGCAACGAGGAACTCGGCCTTGGCGGGCGGCGAGCCTGGCCGAGCAGCGGAGCACCCGCGGGGCATGGCGGCGACCGGGGCTGGAGCAGGGCGGCGTGGCGCGCCTTGGCAGTGGCGGCGCGGCGAGCTCGCCGACGAGCGCGGGCGCGGCGGCGGAGAAAAGGAGGCGGCGGCGGAGGGAGGCTCCGTGGCGTTCGGCGGCGAGGGAAGGCGGTGGCCGGTGGAAGCCGAGGCGGCGGTGAAGAACTCCGGCGAAGGAGCG
>NC_041384.1:567994890-568056396 GCF_002162155.2 Triticum dicoccoides | reverse complement strand
GCGGGCCCGGCGGCGCGAGGACGGCGGCGGTGAAGAACTCCGGCGAAGGAGCGACGGAGATCCGGCGAGCGGCGAGGCGCGGGTCTCCTCTGGCCCGGCGCGGCCCGGGGCGGGCCGGAGATGGGCTCCGCAGGCCCGGCGGCGCGAGGACGGTGGCGGTGGGCAGGTGGCGGCTTCTGATTTGCTGAGGGGCGGTGCGGACATGTCCGGCGGCGGGGTGGACATGTCCGTCGGCGGGAGGAGGACGAAGTTAGGGTTTGCACCGCGGATTTCGGGAGGGGAGCACATATTTATAGGTAGAGGGAGCTAGGAGAGTCCAAATGAGGTGCGGTTTTTGGCCACGCGATCGTGATCGAACGACCGAGACGATGGAGGAGGTTTTGGTGGGTTTAGGCCAAATTGGAAGGGTGTTGGGCTGCAACACACACGAGGCCTTTTCGGTCCCTCGGTTAACCGTTGAAGCATCAAACGAAGTCCAAATGGTACGAAACTTGACAGGCGGCCTACCGGTAGTAAACCAAGGCCGCTTGGCAAGTCTCGGTCCAATCCGGAAATGTTTAACCCCCACACATGAGAAGAAGGTAGAAATGACCACCGGAGGAGAACGGAGCGCCGGAATGCAAAACGGACAACGGGGAAAATTCTCGGATGCATGAGATGAACATGTATGCAAATGAAATGCACATGATGACATGATATGCAATGCATGACACGCAAGCAATGACAAGGCAACAACAGCGAATAACTGGACAACACCTGGCACATCGGTTTCGGGGCGTTACAATAAGATTCAAAACAAAAGTTCATATTGACATAGAAATAATAATACTTCAAGCATACTAACAAAGCAATTATGTCTTCTCAAAATAACATGGCCAAAGAAAGTTCATCCCTACAAAATCATATAGTTTAGTCATGTTTCATTTTCGTCACACAAGAATGCTCTCATCATGCACAACCCCGATGACAAGCCAAGCAATTGTTTCATACTTTAGTAATCTCAAACTCATAAAATTTCACGCAATACATGAGCGCGAGCCATGGATATAGCACTATGGGTGGAATAGAATATGATGATGGGGGTTATGTGGAGAAGAAAAAAAAGGAGAAAGTCTCACATCAACGAGGCTAATCAATGGGCTATGGAGATGCCCACCGATTGATGTTAATGCAAGGAGTAGGGATTGCCATGCAACGGATGCACTAGAGCTATAAATGTATGAAAGCTCAACAAAAAAACTAGTGGGTGTGCATCCAACTTGCTTGCTCACAAAGACCTAGGGCACTTGAGGAGGCCCATTGTTGGAATATACAAGCCAAGTTCTATAATGAAAAATTCCCACTAGTATATGAAAGTGACAAAACAAGAGACTCTCTACTATGAAGATGATGGTGCTACTTTGAAGCACAAGTGTGGTAAAAGGATAGTAGCATTGTCCCTTCTCTCTTTTTCTCTCATTCTTTTTTCATTTCATTTTTTGGGCCTTGTCTTTTTGTATGGCCTTTCTCTTCTTTTTTTTGGGCCTTCTCTTTTTTATGGCCTTTCTCTTTTTTTATTCCTCGCTTGGGACAATGCTCTAGAAAATGATGATCATCACACTTCTATTTATTTACAACTCAATGATTACAACTCCATACTAGAACAAAGATGACTCCATATGAATGCCTCTGGCGGTGTACCGGGATATGCAATGACTCATGAGTGACATGTATGAAAGAATTATGAACGGTGGTTTGCCACAAATACTATGTCAACTACATGATCATGCTAAGCAATATGAAAATGATGAATGTGTCATGATGAACGGAATGGTGGAAAGTTGCATGGCAATATATCTCGGAATGGCTATGGAAATGCCATAATAGGTAGGTATGGTGGCTGTTTTGAGGAAGATATAAGGAGGTTTATGTGTGATAGAGCGTATCATATCACGGGGTTTGGATGCACCGGCGAAGTTTGCGCCAACTCTCAATGTGAGAAAGGGCAATGCACGGTACCGAAGAGGCTAGCAAGGATGGAAGGGTGAGAGTGCGTATAATCCATGGACTCAACATTAGTCATAAAGAACTCACATACTTATTGCAAAAATCTACAAGTCATCAAAAACCTTGGCACTACGCACATGCTCCTAGGGGGATAGATTGGTAGGAAAAGACCATCGCTCGTCCCGGATCGCCACTCATAAGGAGGACAATCAAATAACACCTCATGTTTCAAATTTGTTACATAACATTTACCATACGTGCATGCTACGGGACTTGAAAACTTCAACACAAGCATTTCTCGAATTCACAACTACTCAACTAGCACGACTTTGATATTATTACCTCCATATCCCAAAACAATCATCAAGCATCAAACTTCTCTTAGTATTCAAAACACTCATAAGAGAATTTTATTATTAATCTTGTATACCTAGCATATTAGGATTATAAGCAAATTACCATGCTATTAAGACTCTCAAAAATAATCTAAGTGAAGCATGAGAGTTCATCTATTTCTACAAAATAAAACTACCACCATGCTCTAAAAGATATAAGTGAAGTACTAGAGCAAATGACAAACTACTCCGAAAGATATAAGTGAAGCTCAATGAGTAGTCGAATAATTATGCAACTATGTGAAGGCTCTCTAACATTTAAGAATTTCAGATCTTGGTATTTTATTCAAACAGCAAGCAAAACAAAATAAAATGACATTCTAATAATGGCAGACATCATGTGAAGAAGCAAAAACTTAGGATCAACCGAAACTAACCGATAGTTGTTGAAGAAGAAAGGTGGGATGCCAACCAGGGCATCCCCAAGCTTAGACGCTTGAGACTTCTTGAAATATTATCTTGGGATGCCTTGGGCATCCCCAAGCTTGAGCTTTTGTGTCTCCTTAATTCCTCTCATATCACGGTCTCCCTAAATCTCAAAAGCTTCATCCACACAAAACTCAACAAGGACTCGTGAGATAAGTTAGTATAACAATGCAAACACCTTATCATACTCTACTGTAGAAAATCACTAAAATTATTATTCAATATTGCATACTAAATGTCTCTGCATATTTAATAGTCCTATCCTCAAATAGAATCATTAAAGAAGCAAACATATGCAAACAATGCAAACATAACAGCAATCTTCCTAAACAGGACAGTCTGTAAAGAAAGCAGCAACATCCATACTTCCCTAGCTCCAAAAATTATGAAAGAAAATTCTCACTGTAGTAAATTTATCAGATCTTAATATGCAAAAGGTTTCAACATTTTATCACTCTGAATTTTCAAGGGAATTATTGCAACAGCGGTAAACTTTCTGTTTTCAAACAGCAACATGTGGACTTCTAAAATAGGCATAGTAAAGGCTATCAATGCCACTTTTATTGAAATAAAAGATGAAAAACATTGTTCTAAATAACAGTAATCAAATCTTAACAAAATAAATTGACGCTCCAAGCAAAACACATATCATGTGGTGAATAAGAATATAGCTCCAAGTAAAGTTACCGATGAACGAAGACGAAAGAGGGGATGCCTTCCGGGCCATCCCCAAGCTTAGGCTCTTGGATATCCTTGAATATTACCTTGGGGTTCCTTGGTCATCCCCAATCTTAGGCTCTTGCCACTCCTTTTTTCATAGTCCATCGAATCTTTACCCAAAACTTGAAAACTTAACAACACAAAACTTAACAGAAAACTTGTAAGCTCCGTTAGTATAAGAAAGTAAATCACCACTTCAAGGTACTGTAATGAACTCATTATTTATTTATATTGGTGTTAAACCTACTGTATTCCAACTTCTCTATGGTTTATGAACTATTTTACAAGCCATAGATTCATCAAAATAAGTAAACAACACATGAAAAACAGAATCTGTCAAAAACAGAACAGTCTGTAGTAATCTGAATCAAACGTATACTTCTGGAACTCATAAAATTATCAAATAAATTGGTGGACCTGAGTAATTTATCTATTAATCGTATGCAAAAATAATTAACTTAATAGCACTTTCCAAATAAAAATGGCAGCAATTCTCGTGAGCTCTAAAGTTTCTGTTTTTTACAGCATGATCAACAAGACTTTCCCCAAGTCTTCCCAAAGGTTCTACTTGGCACAAACAATAATTAAAAGCATAAAACAACATCTAAACAGAGGATATATGAATTATTTATTACTAAACAGGAGCAAAAATCAAGGAACTAAAATAAAATTGGGTTGCCTCCCAACAAGCGCTATCGTTTAACGCCCCTAGCTAGGCATGATGATTTCAATGATGCTCACATAAAAGATAAGAATTGAAACATAAAGGGAGCCTCATGAAGAATATGACTAGCACATTTAAGTCTAACCCACTTCCTATGCATAGAGATTTTTTTAGCAAACAACTTATGGGAACAATAATCAACTAGCATAGGAAGGTAAAACAAGCATAACTTCAAAACTTTAAGCACATAGAGAGGAAACTTGATATTATTGCAATTCCTACAAGCATATGCTACTCCCTCATAATAATTTTCAGTAGCATAATGAATGAATTCAACAATATAACCAGCACCTAAAGCATTATTTTCATGATCTACAAGCATAGAAAATTTACTACTCTCCACATAAGCAAATTTCTTCTCAAGAATAATAGTGGGAGCAAACTCAACAAAATAACTATCATGTGATTGAAAATTAAGATCAAGATGACAAGTTTCACAATTATCATTGTTCTTTAAAGCATACATGTCATCACAATAATCATCATACATAGGAGGCATGATTTCATCATAATAAATTTGCTCATCAAAACTTGGGGGACAAAAAATATCATCTTCATCAAACATAGCTTCCCCAAGCTTGTGGCTTTGCATATCATTAGTATCATGGATATTCAAGGAATTCATACTAACAACATTGCAATCATGCTCATCATTCAAATATTTAGTGCCAAACATTTTATAGATTTCTTCTTCTAGCACTTGAGCACAATTATCCTTTCCATCATACTCACGAAAGATATTAAAAAGATAAAGCGTATGAGGCAAAATTGATTCCATTTTTTATAGTTTTCCTTTATAAACTAAACTAGTGACAAAACAAGAAACTAAAAGACTCGATTGCAAGATCTAAAGATATACCTTCAAGCGCAAACCTCCCCGGCAACGGCGCCACAAAAGAGCTTGATGTCTACTACACAACCTTCTTCTTGTAGACGTTGTTGGGCCTCCAAATGCAGAGGTTTGTAGGACAGTAGAAAATTTCTCTCAAGTGGATGACCTAAGGTTTATCAATCCATAGGAGGCGTAGGATGAAGATGGTCTCTCTCAAGAAACCCTGCAACCAAATTACAAAGAGTCTCTTGTGTCCTCAACACACCCACTACAATGGTAAATTGTATAGGTGCACTAGTTCGGCGAAGAGATGGTGATACAAGTGGTATATGGGTAGTAGATAAAGGTATTTGTAATCTGAAATTATAAAAACATCAAGGTAACTAATGATAAAAGTGAGCGTAAACGGTATTGCAATGATAGGAAACAAGGCCTAGGGTTCATACTTTCACTAGTGTAAGTTCCCTCAACAATGATAACATAATTGGATCACATAACTATCCCTCAACATGCAACAAAGAGTCACTTCAAAGTCACTAATAACAGAGAACAAATGAAGAGATTATGGTAGGGTACGAAACCACCTCAAAGTTATTCTTTCCAGTCAATCCGTTGGGCTATTCCTATAAGTGTCACAAACAGCCCTAGAGTTCGTACTAGAATAACACCTTAAGACACAAATAAACCAAAACCCTAATGTCACCTAGATACTCCAATGCCACCTCAAGTATCCGTGGGTATGATTATACGATATGCATCACACAATCTCAGATTCATCTATTCAACCAACACATAGGACCTTAAAGAGTGCCCCAAAGTTCCTACCAGAGAATCACGATGAAAACATGTGCCAACCCCTATGCATAGGTTCATGGGCGGAACCCGCAAGTTGATCACCAAAACATACATCAAGTGAATCACGTGGTATCCCATTGTCACCACAGATACGCACGGCAAGACATACATCAAGTGTTCTCAAATCTTTAAAGACTCAATCCGATAAGATAACTTCACAGGGGAAACTCAATTCATTACAAGAGAGTAGAGGGGGGAGAAAATATCATAGGATCCAAATATAATAGCAAAGCTCGAGATACATTAAGATCGTATCACCTGAAGAACACAAGAGAGAGATCAAACACATAGCTACTGGTACATACCCTTAGCCTCGAGGGAGAACTACTCCCTCCTCATCATGGAGAGCATCGGGATGATGAAGATGGCCACCGGAGAAGGATTCCCCCTCCGGCAGGGTGCCAGAACGGGTCTAGATTGGTTTTCGGTGGCTATGGAGGCTTCTGGCGGTGGAACTCCCGATCTAGTCTCTGTTCTGGAAGTTTTAGGGTACGTGAGTATATATGGGTGCAGGAAGTACGTCGGTGGAGCTTCAGGGGCCCCACGAGGCAGGGGGCACGCCCCCCACCCTCGTGAGCACCTCCCTTGGCTCCTGACGTGGGGTCCAAGTCCATCCGGTAGCTCCTTCCAAAAATAACTTCTCTAGTTGATTTCGTTCTGTTTCGACTCCGTTTGATATTCCTTTTCTTCGAAACACTGAAATAGGAAAAAACAACAATTCTTGGATGGGCCTCCGGTTAATAGGTTAGTCCCAAAAATAATATAAAAGTGGATAATAAAGCCCAATATTGCCCAAAACAGTAGATAACATAGCATGGAGCAATAAAAAATTATAGATACGTTGGAGACGTATCACCACCCCGGTCCCGCTGGTGCCCTCGGCTCTGCCAGAGACGGCCAGAGTTGACCGGCCCCCTCGTCGCTTCCTCCCCTGCTCCTCCTCTGTATCGACGGGAGCACAGGAGCGGGAGGAAGGAGAAGACCGAGCCTAGCCCCTCCCCTGTGCCTGGACCCCACCTGTAAGCCTCTCGTTCCCTGGTCCACGTGGATAAGTAGAGACGTCTTTTCTGGAAATATGTTTTATTTTGAGAAAGCATATTTTCTATCTATTGCGGCTGAAAATACGTTTCCCTTCAGAGAAAACGTAATCTGGACGAAGGCGTGTTCTGTTTTTCCTCGCCAGGGACCTGTTTGTGAATAAATATTCACAGATTGGTCCCTGATCTTCAACACTTCACAACTTTTCAACCGTAACTCCGATCGAGGTGAAACCAACACTCACTTCATCATCTCATCGAGCTCTATCTTTGGGTAACATTTTCACTAGGTGTTCTCACAGTGAAAATGACCATTTTTCCCTTGCCTCTAATCAGCCCCCTTCGAGAAAGAATCGTCTGACGTTTTGTTCCGCGGCTTCACCGCACTTCTTCCCGGAGTCTCCGTCACCCCAGGCAAGCCACAATACCCACTTGCATGATAGTCATGCAGTAGCCATGGTTTTTAAATTGAATATTTGTTAAATGTTTGCTTGTTTAAACTATGGTTATCGTTGTTTCGGTAATGCTTCTGGATTAGTGCTTACTTTCTTGCTATGTTGTTATGCACCTGGTTGTCATGCCCTTCTAGTTGCTAGTATCCTTTTCATATGCTTATGCTTGCTAGTAGTACATGTTGGTGTTGGTAATGGTCTTCGGTGCATGACTGTCGTCTGTCCCGAGTACCGTTGCTATGCATGTTCCATTGCATCCAGTTGGTTAAATACTTGCATGACGGCATTGTTGATATGTTCTTGCATGATATTTATTGTTGATGCTAGTGGTCATGCTATGTTTCATAGAGTTATGTACTTATGACGTTCATGCTAGTCAGTATGCCATGCTTAGTTGGATATGATTCATTGTTGATATGGTGGATAGTTATGTGGTTCTCTCATGATGATGTTGATATCATGCTCATGCATTGTAATTGCATCATGTATTTTATCATGGCTCAGCATATTGCATTCAAGTTTAACCGGATTAAATTGAACTTGAACACCTGTTGGCTGAGTCATGGTGCCAACATATCGAACTGACTAGTGCAACCACACTTACCTTTATGGGAAGGTCCTAACTGGGTCTATTGTCGTGCCTCTCGTCGGTGCCTCCAATGAGGGAAGGTTATGGGCGTGCGGTACACTGGCCCAGTAAGCAGACATAACCTTGTGTGCCCATTGTTGTTGTTATGGATCCGGTCCCCATGAGGGACGTTTTGGCCACGACGGTGGTTGTTGTGTCTTTGGTAGACACGGGGCCACCCACGACTAGCCCAGTTGGGAGTGGGTCGGAGTGGCCGGGAGAGTGTCATGGCAGTACATCGGTTTTGTCGGAACGCCGTTGGTCCACCCGAATGGGAGTACGAGGCCATGGGTTCCGTAGTGTGGGTACAGTGTACTAACCTCTGCATAGTGTATATTAAATCTATCGATAGTCGCGCCCGCGGATAAGGGCCCAGTTCGTAGTTGGTCACACTATGAGTCAATAATAATAATAATAATAATGTGCTTAATAACAACCACGGTTCGATAAGTTGGTTGTGATCGCTGGAAGGATCACTGTTTGAGACCAAGTGTTGGTCATGGTTGTGATCGCCGAAAGGATCACTGTTTGAGACCAAGTGTTGGTCATGGTTGTGATCACCGGAATGTTCACCGTGGTATCGAGGATACCGAGTTGTTGGATATTCGTGATGTTGTGCGAGAATCGTGGGTAAAGATCAAGCTCCTTGTGGTCATTTGATGGTTTCTATGATATTGTTTATACCAAGCTTGATTTGATCCTGAGATGATCGTGTAATGTCCGAAGTTGGTAAGTGATGCATGTGATGGTTACGAGGTAACCCGAGCAGAATAAATGGTGCATGTAGTGTCATCATGTTGCATGCTAGTATCATCAGATTTATATGTTCATGCCATGATCATATTGTTCTAGCGATATTGTGTTCATGTTGTTCATGCCATGTTATCCTGATGATCTCATGATAATTCCTGCTTAGCCTGTAATTGCCATGCTGTTGTTTGTCTTGAATGCTTCTGGTTATTGTGAGCTTGCAAGTACATTCAATGTACTGACCTGGCATATCATGCCAGTTTGCAGGTCGTGCCTGGATTGCTTGCTTGTTCGGTGTTGTTCCCGTGTTCGCGAGCTATGATAAAATTCCAGCCAGAGTCCCTGCGGATTGGAGTCCATCATCGTCGTTCGTTGTTCCACTGCCAGTAGTTGTTCCGCTGCTTCGAGTTGTTATGCTGCTTGTATAGAGCAACTGTGGGTGGCGTAGTGTCGCCATGCCGATGTTATTCATTGTAATATCGGAACCCTTGTATTCATATTCGTGTTGTAATAGAGAGCTGGATTGTTCTGTACTAAGCAGTGCTGTATTCTAGAAGACTTCACCTCGATCTCTGGGCAGGAATACGGGGCGTTCTGGTTTTTCTCTGAGCTGGGGTGCCAGCATTCTTAGGTTGACAAAACCTTCCGGGTGCATCATATACAATTCTTCCTTAAGTAAACCGTTAAGGAATGCCATTTTGACGTCCATTTGCGAGATCTCATAATCACAGAATGCAGCAATTGCTAACATGATTCAGACAGACTTAAGCTTCACTACGGGTGTGAAGGTCTCATCATAGTCAACCCCTTGAACCTGTCGATAACCCTTAGCGACAAGCCGATCCTTATAGACGGTCACATTACCATCCGCGTTAGTGTTCTTCTTAAAGATCCAGTTATTCTCCATGGCTTGCCGATCATCGGGTAAGTCCGTCAAAGTCCATACTTTGTTTTCATACATGGATCCTATCTTGGATTTCATGGCTTCAAGCTATTTGTTGGAATACGGGCCCGCCATCGCTTCTTCATAGTTCGAAGGTTCACCGTTGTCTAACAACATGATTTCCAGGACAGGGTTGTCGTACCACTCTAGTGCGGAACGTGTCCTTGTGGACCTATGAAGTTCAATAGCAGCTTGATCCGAAGTTTCATGATCATCATCATTAACTTCCTCTCTAGTCAGTGCAGGCACCACAGAAACATCCTTTTGTGCTGCACTACTCTCCAGTTCAAGAGGGGGTACCTCATCAAGCTCTACTTTCCTACTTCTTTCGAGAGAAACTCTTTCTCCAGAAAGGATCCATTCTTGGCAACAAAGATCTTGCCTTCGGATCTGAGGTAGAAGGTATACCCAATAGTTTCCTTAGGGTATCCTATGAAGACGCATTTTTTCGATTTGGGTTCGAGCTTTTCAGGTTGAAGTTTCTTGACATAAGCAACGCATCCCCAAACTTTCAGAAATGACAGCTTAGGTTTCTTCCCAAACCATAATGCATACGGTGTCATCTCAACGGATTTCGACGGTGCCCTATTTAAAGTGAATGCATCAGTCTCTAAAGCATAACCCCAAAATGATAGCGGTAGATCAGCAAGAGACATCATAGATCGCACCATATCCAATAGAGTGCGATTACGATGTTCAGACACACCATTACACTGAGGTGTTCCAGGCAGCGTGAGTTGTGAAACAATTCCACATTTCCTGAAGTGCGTGCCAAACTTGTGACTCAATTATTATCCTCCATGATCTGATCGTAAGAACTTTATTTTCCTGTCACGTTGATTCTCTACCTCGTTCTGAAATTCCTTGAACTTTTCAAAGGTTTCCAGACTTGTGTTTCATTAAGTAGAAATACCCATATCTACTCAAGTCATCAGTGAGGGTGAGAACATAACGATAGCCACCGCGAGTCTCAACGCTCAATGGACCGCATACAACAATATGTATTATTTCCAACAAGTTGGCTGCTCGCTCCATTGTTTCGGAGAACGGAGTCTTGGTCATTTTTCCCATGAGACATGGTTCGCACGTGTCAAATGATTCATAATCAAGAGACTCCAAAAGTCCATCTTCATGAAGTTTCTTCATGCGTTTGCCACCAATATGACCAAGGTGGTAGTTCCACAAGTATGTGGGACTATCATTGTCAACCTTATATCTTTTGGCATTCACACTATGAATATGTGTAACATCACGTTCGAGATTCAATAAAAATAAACCATTGACCAGTGGGGCATGACCATAAAACATATCTCTCATATAAATAGAACAACCATTATTCTCGGATTTAAATGAGTAGCCATCTCGCATTAAACGAGATCCAGATACAATGTTCATGCTCAAAGGATGGCACTAAATAATAATTATTGAGGTTTAAAACTAATCCCGAAGGTAGATGTAGAGGTAGCGTGCCGACGACGGTCACATCGACCTCGGAACCATTCCCGACGTGCATCGTCACCTCGTCCTTCGCTAGTCTCCGCTTATTTTGTAGCTCCTGTATTGAGTTAAAAATGTGAGCAACCGCACCGGTATCAAATACCTAGGAGCTACTACGAGCGCTGGTAAGGTACACATCAATAACATGTATATCATATATTCCTTTGGCGTTGCCGGCCTTCTTATCCACTAAGTACTTGGGGTGGTTCCGCTTCCAGTGACCATTTCCATTGCAATAAAAGCACTCAGTCTTAGGCTTGGGTCCATTCTTTGGTTCTTCCCGGCAACTGACTTACCGGGCGCGGCAACTCCCTTGCCGTCCTTCTTGAGGTTCTTCTAAACCTTGCCTTTCTTGAAACTAGTGGTCTTATTCACCATCAACACTTGATGTTCCTTTTTGATCTCCACTTCCGCTGATTTCAGCATTGAATATAACTCAGGAATGGACTTCTCCATCCCTTGCATATTGTAGTTCATCACAAAGCTCTTGTAGCTAGGTGGAAGCGACTGGAGGATCCTGTCAATGACCGAGTCATTTGGAAGATTAACTCCCAGCTGAGACAAGCGGTTGTGCAACCCAGACATTTTGAGTATATGCTCGTTGACATAACTGTTTTCCTCCATCTTACAACTATAGAACTTGTCAGAGACTTCATATCTCTCGACCTGGGCATGAGCTTGGAAAACCATTTCAGCTCTTGGAACATCTCATATGCTCCGTGTTGCTCAAAACGGTTTTGGAGCCCCGGTTCTAAGCTGTAAAGCATGCCGCATCGAACCAGGGAGTAATCATCACTACGCGACTGCCAGGCGTTCATAACGTCTTGAGTTGCTGGGAAAATGGGTGTGTCACCTAGTGGTGCTTCAAGGACATATGCTTTCTTGGCAGCTATGAGGATGACCCTCAAGTTACGGACCCAGTCCGTATAGTTGCTACCATCATCTTTCTGCTTGGTTTTCTCTAGGAACACGTTGAAGTTGAGGGCAACATTAGCGTGGGCCATTGGATCTACAAGATAGATTGTAAAGACAATTTTAGACTAAGTTCACAATAATTAAGTTCATCTAATCAAATCATTTAATGAACTCCCACTCAGATAGACATCCCTCTAGTCATCTAAGTGATACATGATCCGAATCGACTAGGCCGTGTCTGATCATCACGTGAGATGGACTAGTCATCAACGGTGAACATCTCCATGTATACAACTCATGTTCACCCTTTCGATCTCTCATGTTGTGAGGCCATGTCTGTACATGCTAGGATCGTCAAGTCAACCTAAGTGTTTCTTATGTGTAAATCTGGCCTACACGCGTTGTATGCGAACGTTAGAATCTATCACACCCAAACATCATGTGGTGCTTCGAAACAACGAACCTTCACAACGGTGCACAGTTAGGGGGAAACACATTTTTTGGAATTTTAGTGAGGGATCATCTTATTTACGCTACCGTCGTTCTGAGCAGATAAGATGTAAACATGAGAAACATCACATGCAAATCATAAAGTGACACGATATGGCCAATATCATCTTGTGCCTTTGATCTCCATCTTCGGGGCGCGGCATGATCACCATCATCATCGGCATGACATCATGATCTCCATCATCGTGTCTTCATGAAGTTGTCTTGCCAACTATTACTTCTACTACTATGGCTAACAGTTAGCAATAAAGCAAAGTAATTACATGGCGTTTATATTGACTCACATGTCATACAATAAATTAAGACAACTCTTATGGCTCCTGCCGGTTGTCATACTCATCAACATGCAAGTCGTGATTCCTATTACAAGAACATGATCAATCTCATACATCACATATATAATTCATCACATCCTTTTGGCCATCTCACATCACATAGCATACCCTGCAAAAACAAGTTAGACGTCATCTAATTGTTGTTGCATGTTTTACGTGGCCGCTATGGGTTTCTAGCAAGAACGTTTCTTACCTACGCAAAAGCCACAACAGTGATATGCCAATTGCTATTTACCCTTCATAAGGACCCTCTTCATGAATCCAATCCGACTAAAGTGGGAGAGACAGACACCCGCTAGCCACCTTATGCATCAAGTGCATGTCAGCCGGTGGAACCAGTCTCACATAAGCATACGTGTAAGGTCGGTCTGGGCTGCTTCATCCCACAATGCCGCCGAATCAAGATAAGACTAGTAACGGTAAGCAAATTGACCAAATCATCGCCTACAACTACTTTGTGTTCTACTCGTGCATAGAATCTATGCATGGACCTAGCTCATGATGCCACTGTCGGGTAACGTAGTAATAATTCAAAAAGTTTCCTACGTGTCACCAAGATCAATCTAGGAGATGCAAGCAACGAGAGAGAGGGAGTGCATCTTCATACCCTTCAAGATCGCTAAGCGGAAGCATTACAAGAACGTGGTTGATGGATGTACTCGCGGTGATTCAAATCACAGAAGATCCGATCCAAGCGCCGAATGGATGGCGCCTCCGTGTTCAACACACGTACAGCCCGGGGAAGTCTCCTCCTTCTTGATCTAGCAAGGGGAGAGGAGAAGTTGAGGGAGAGCTCTGGCAGCACAACGACGTGGTGGTGGAGCTTGCGGTTTTCCGGTAGGGCTTCGCTAAGCACTACGGAGAAGGAAGATGAGTTGGAGGGTGGAAGGGCTGCGCCAGGGGAAGGGTGCGGCTGCGCTCCCACCCCCACTATTTATAGGGTGAAGTGGGAGGGGGATGGCCCCCCTAGATGCATCTAGAGGGGGGCGGCGGCCAACGGGGAGACTTGCCCCCCAAGCATGTGGGAGGTGCCCCCACCCCTTAGGGTTTTCAACCCTAGGCGCCTTGGGCCCTTGGGGGGGCGCACCAGCCCACTAGGGGGCTGGTTCCCACCCATGTTCAGCCCACTAAGCCCTCCGGGGCAGGTGGCCCTGAAGGAAATAGGCCCTGGAGGCAATAATAAAGTTATTATTTATTTCCTTATATCATGATAAATGTTTATTATTCATGCTAGAATTGTATTAAGCGGAAACATGATACATGTGTGAATACATAGACCAACAGAGTGTCACTAGTATGCCTCTACTTGACTAGCTCGTTGATCAAAGATGGTTATGTTTCCTAGCCATAGACATAAGTTGTCATTTGATTAACATGATCACATCATTAGGAGAATGATGTGATTGACTTGACCCATTCCATTAGCTTAGCACTTGATCGTTTAGTATGTTGTTATTGCTTTCTTCATGACTTATACATGTTCCTATGACTATGAGATTATGCAACTCCCGTTTACCGGAGGAACACTTTGTGTGCTACCAAACTTCACAACGTAACTGAGTGATTATAAAGGTGCTCTACAGGTGTCTCCGAAGGTACTTGTTGAGTTGGCGTATTTTGAGATTAGGATTTGTCACTCCGATTGTCGGAGAGGTATCTCTGGGCCTACTCGGTAATGCACATCACTATAAGCCTTGCAAGCATTGTAACTAATGAGTTAGTTGCGGGATGATGTATTACGGAACGAGTAAAGAGACTTGATGGTAACGAGATTGAACCAGGTATTGAGATACCGACGATCGAATCTCGGGCAAGTAACATACCGATGACAAAGGGAACAACGCACGTTGTTATGCGATTTGACCGATAAAGATCTTCGTAGAATATGTGGGAGCCAATATGAGCATCCAGGTTCCGCTATTGGTTATTGACCGGAGACGTGTCTCAGTCATGTCTACATAGTTCTCGAACCCGTAGGGTCCGAACGCTTAAAGTTTGGTGACGATCAGTATTATGAGTTTTTGTGTTTTGATGTACCAAAGGTAGTTCGGAGTCCCGGATATGATCACGGACATGACGAGGAGTCTCAAAATGGTCGAGACGTAAAGATCGATATATTGGACGACTATGTTCGGACACCGGAAAGGTTTCGGAAGGTTTCGGACATATACCGGAGTACCGGGGGGTTACCGGAACCCCCCCGGGGGACTTAATGGGCCTACGTGGGCCTTAGTGGAAATAGAGGGCAGCAAGGGGAGTGTGGGGCGCGCCCCCCAAGACCCAAACCGAATTGGTTTAGGGCAAGGGGGGCCGGCCCCCTCTTTCCTTCTCCTCCTCTCCCTTTCCTCCCCCTTTCCTACTCCTACTAGGAAAAGGAGGAGTCGTACTCCTAGTGGGAGTAGGACTCCCCCTCTTGGTGCGCCTCTCCCTGGACGGCCGCCTCCTCCCCTTGCTCCTTTATATTCGGGGGCAGGGGCACCCCATAGACACAACAATTGATCATTGATCCCTTAGCCGTGTGCGGCGCCCCACTCCACCATAATCCACGTCGATCATATCGTAGCGGTGTTTAGGCGAAGCCCTGCGTCGGTAGCATCATCATCACCGTCACCATGCTGTCGTGCTAACGAAACTCTCCTATGAAGCTTTGCTGGATCGGAGCTCGTGGGATGTCATCGAGTTGAATGTGTGCAGAACTCGGAGGTGTCGTGTGTTCGGTACTTGGATCGGTCGGATCGTGAAGACGTACGACTACATCAACCGCGTTGTGCTAACGCTTCCGTGTTCGGTCTACGAGGGTACGTGGACACACTCTCCCTCTCGTTGCTATGCATCACCATGATCCTTTGTGTGCGTATCAAATTTTTTGAAATTACTACGTTCCCCAACAATGGCATCCGAGCCAGGTTTGTGCGTAGATGTTATATGCACGAGTAGAACACAAGTGAGTTGTGGGCGCTATGAGTCATACTTCTTACCAGCATGTCATTCTTTGCTTTGGCGGTATTGTTCGATGAAGCGGCCCAGACCGACATTACGCGTACGCTTACACGAGACTGGTTCTACCGACGTGCTTTGCGCACAGGTGGCTAGCGGATGTCAGTTTCTCCAACTTTAGTTGAACCGAGTGTGGCTATGCCCGGTCCTTATGAAGGTTAAAACATCACTAACTTGACGAACTATCATTGTGGTTTTGATGCGTAGGTAAGAATGGTTCTTGCTCAGCCCGTAGCAGCCACGTAAAACTTGCAACAACAAAGTAGAGGACGTCTAACTTGTTTTTGCAGGGCATGTTGTGATGTGATATGGTCAAGACGTGATGAGGTATAAATTGTTGTATGAGATGATCATGTTTTGTTGAAGTTATCGGCAACTGGAAAAAGCCTAATGGTTGTCTCTTTATTGCATAAGATGCAAGTGCCATGTATATTGCTTTACTTTATCGCTATGCGATAGCAATAGTTGCAAAAGCAATAGTTGGCAAGACGATCATGTGACGACACATTGATAGAGATCAAGATGATGGAGATCATGGTGTCATGCCTGTGACGATAGAGATCATAACGGTACTTTGGAGATGGAGATCAAAGGCGCAAGATGATCATGGCCATATCATGTCACATATTTTGATTGCATGTGATGTTTATCCTTTATGTATCTTATTTTGCTTTGTTTGACGGTAGCATTATAAGATGATCTCTCACTAAATTTCAAGGTAAAAGTGTTCTCCCTGAGTATGCACCGTTGCCAAAGTTCGTCGTGCCGAGACACCACGTGATGATCGGGTGTGATAAGCTCAACGATCATCTATAACGGGTGTAAGACAGTTTTGCACACACAGAATACTCGGGTTAAACTTGACGAGCCTAGCATATGCAGATTGTTGGGTTACGTAGTAATTTCAAAAAATTTCCTACGCACACGCAAGATCATGGTGATGCATAGCAACGAGAGGGGAGAGTGTGATCTACGTACCCTTGTAGATCGACAACGGAAGCGTTAGCACAACATGGTTGATGTAGTCGTACGCTTTCACGGCCCGACCGATCAAGCACCGAAACTATGGCACCTCCGAGTTCTAGCACACGTTCAGCTCGATGACGATCCCCGGACTCCGATCCAGCAAAGTGTCGGGGAAGAGTTCCGTCAGCACGACGGCGTGGTGACGATCTTGATGTACTACCGTCGCAGGGCTTCGCCTAAGCACCGCTACAATATTATCGAGGACTGTGGTGGAAGGGGGCACCGCACACGGCTAAGAATATGATCACGTGGATCAACTTGTGTCTCTAGGGGTGCTCCCTGCCTCCGTATATAAAGGATCAAGGGGGGTGCGGCCGGCCAGGAGAGGGCGCGCCAGGAGGAGTCCTACTCCCTCCGGGAGTAGGATCCCCCCTTTCCTAGTTGGAATAGGATTCGGGAGGCGGGAAAGAGGAGAGAGAGAAGGAAGGGGGGCGCCGGCCCCCTCTCCTTGCCCTATTCGGACTAGGGGGGAGGGGCGCACGGCCCAGCCCTGGCCACCTCTCCTCTCTTCCACTAAGGCCCACTAAGGCCCATATACCTCCCGGGGGGTTCCGGTAACCTCCCGGTACTCCGGTAAAATCCCATTTCACCCGGAACACTTCCGATATCCAAATATAGGCTTCCAATATATCAATCTTTATGTCTCGACCATTTCGAAACTCCTCGTCATGTCCGTGATCACATCCGGGACTCCGAACAAACTTCAGTACATCAGAATGCATAAACTCATAATATAACTACCATCGAAACCTTAAGCGTGCGGACCCTACGGGTTCGAGAACAATGTAGACATGACCGAGACATGTCTCCGGTCAATAACCAATAGCGGAACCTGGATGCTCATATTGGTTCCTACATATTCTATGAAGATCTTTTATTGGTCAGACCGCATAACAACATACGTTGTTCCCTTTGTCATCGGTATGTTACTTGCCCAAGATTCAGTCGTCGGTATCTCAATACCTAGTTCAATCTCGTTACCAGCAAGTCTCTTTACTCATTCCGTAATACATCATCTCACAACTAACTCATTAGTTGCAATGCTTGCAAGGCTTATGTGATGTGCATTACGGAGAGGGCCCAGAGATACCTCTCCGACAATCGGAGTGACAAATCCTAATCTCGAAATACGCCAACCCAACATGTACCTTTGGAGACACCTGTAGAGCACCTTTATAATCACCCAGTTACGTTGTGACGTTTGGTAGCACACAAAGTGTTCCTCCGGAAAACGGGAGTTGCATAATCTCATAGTCATAGGAACATGTATAAGTCATGAAGAAAGCAATAGCAACGTACTAAACGATCGCGTGCTAAGCTAATGGAATGGGTCATGTCAATCAGATCATTCACCTAATGATGTGATCCCGTTAATCAAATAACAACTCTTTGTCCATGGTTAGGAAACATAACCATCTTTGATTAACGAGCTAGTCTAGTAGAGGCATACTAGTGACACTCTGTTTGTCTATGTATTCACACATGTATTATGTTTCCGGTTAATACAATTCTAGCATGAATAATAAACATTTATCATGATATAAGGAAATAAATAATAACTTTATTATTGCCTCTAGGGCATATTTCCTTCAGTCTCCCACTTGCACTAGAGTCAATAATCTAGATTATACAGTAATGATTCTAACACCCATGGAGCCTTGGTGCTGATCATGTTTTGCTCGTGGAAGAGGCTTAGTCAACGGATCTGCTACATTCAGATACGTATGTATCTTGCATATCTCTATGTCTCCCACCTGGACTAGATCCTGGATGGAATTGAAGCGTCTCTTGATGTCCTTGGTTCTCTTGTGAAATCTGGATTCCTTTGCCAAGGCAATTGCACCAGTATTGTCACAAAAGATTTTCATTGGACCCGATGCACTAGGTATGACACCTAGATCGGATATGAACTCCTTCATCCAGACTCCTTCATTTGCTGCTTCCGAAGCAGCTATGTATTCCGCTTCACACGTAGATCCCGCCACGACGCTTTGTTTAGAACTGCACCAACTGACAGCTCCACCGTTTAATGTAAATACGTATCCGGTTTGCGATTTAGAATCGTCCGGATCAGTGTCAAAGCTCGCATCGACATAACCACTTACGATTAGCTCTTTGTCACCTCCATAAATGAGAAACATATCCTTAGTCCTTTTCAGGTATTTTAGGATGTTCTTGACCGCTATCCAGTGATCCACTCCTGGATTACTTTGGTACCTCCCTGCTAGACTTATAGCAAGGCACACATCAGGTCTGGTACACAGCATTGCATACATGATAGAGCCTATGGCTGAAGCATAGGGAACATCTTTCATTTTCTCTCTATCTTCTGCAGTGGTCGGGCATTGAGTCTGACTCAACTTCATACCTTGTAACACAGGCAAGAACCCTTTCTTTGCTTGATCCATTTTGAACTTCTTCAAAACTTTGTCTAGGTATGTGCTTTGTGAAAGTCCAATTAAGCGTCTTGATCTATCTCTATAGATCTTAATGCCTAATATGTAAGCAGCTTCACCGAGGTCTTTCATTGAAAAACTCTTATTCAAGTATCCCTTTATGCTATCCAGGAATTCTATATCATTTCCAATTAGTAATATGTCATCCACAGATAATATCAGAAATGCTACAGAGCTCCCACTCACTTTCTTGTAAATACAGGCTTCTCCAAAAGTCTGTACAAAACCAAATGCTTTGATCACACTATCAAAGCGTTTATTCCAACTCCGAGAGGCTTGCACCAGTCCATAAATGGATCGCTGGAGCTTGCACACTTTGTTAGCTCCCTTTGGATCGACAAAACCTTCTGGTTGCATCATATACAACTCTTCTTCCAGAAATCCATTCAGGAATGCAGTTTTGACATCCATCTGCCAAATTTCATAATCATAAAATGCGGCAATTGCTAACATGATTCGAACAGACTTAAGCTTCGCTACGGATGAGAAGGTCTCATCGTAGTCAATCCCTTGAACTTGCCGAAAACCTTTTGCGACAAGTCGAGCTTTGTAGACAGTAATATTACCGTCAGCGTCCGTCTTCATCTTGAAGATCCATTTGTTCTCAATTGCTTGCCGATCATTGGGCAAGTCAACCAAAGTCCATACTTCGTTCTCATACATGGATCCCATCTCAGATTTCATGGCTTCAAGCCATTTTGCGGAATCTGGGCTCACCATCGCTTCTTCATAGTTCGTAGGTTCATCATGATCTAGTAGCATGACTTCCAGAACAGGGTTACCGTACTACTCTGGTGCGGATCTTACTCTGGTTGATCTACGAGGTTCAGTAGTATCTTGTTCTGAAGTTTCATGATCATCATCATTAGCTTCCTCACTAATTGGTGTAGGTGTCACAGAAACAGGTTTCTGTGATGTACTGCTTTCCAATAAGGCAGTAGGTACAGTTACCTCGTCAAGTTCTACTTTCCTCCCACTCACTTCTTTCGAGAGAAACTCCTTCTCCAGAAAGTTTCCGAATTTAGCAACAAAAGTATTGCCTTCGGATCTGTGATAGAAGGTGTATCCAATAGTTTTCTTTGGATATCCTATGAAGACACATTTTTCCGATTTGGGTTCGAGCTTATCAGGTTGAAGCTTTTTCACATAAGCATCGCAGCCCCAAACTTTCAGAAACGACAACTTTGGTTTCTTGCCAAACCACAGTTCATAAGGCGTCGTCTCAACGGATTTTGATGGTGCCCTATTTAACGTGAATGCGGCCATCTCTAGAGCATATCCCCAAAATGATAGCGATAAATCAGTAAGAGACATCATAGATCGTACCATATCTAGTAAAGTACGATTACGACGTTCGGACACACCATTACGCTGTGGTGTTCCGGGTGGCGTGAGTTGCGAAAGTATTCCACATTGTTTCAAATGTACACCAAACTCGTAACTCAAATATTCTCCTCCACGATCAGATCGTAGGAATTTTATTTTCTTGTTACGATGATTTTCAACTTCACTCTGAAATTCTTTGAACCTTTCAAACATTTCAGACTTGTGTTTCATTAAGTAGATATACCCATATCTGCTTAAGTCATCTGTGAAGGTGAGAAAATAACAATATCCGCCATGAGCCTCAACATTCATCGGACCACATACATCTGTATGTATGATTTCTAACAAATCTGTTGCTCTCTCCATAGTACCGGAGAACGGTGTTTTTGTCATCTTACCCATAAGGCACGGTTCGCAAGTACCAAGTGATTCATAATCAAGTGGTTCCAAAAGCCCATCAGTATGGAGTTTCTTCATGCGCTTTATACCGATATGACCTAAACGGCAGTGCCACAAATAAGTTGCACTATCATTATCAACTCTGCGTCTTTTGGTTTCAACACTATGAATATGTGTGTCACTACTATCGAGATTTAATAAGAATAGACCACTCTTTAAGGGTGCATGACCATAAAAGATATTACTCATGTAAATAGAACAACCATTATTCTCTGATTTAAATGAATAACCGTCTTGCATCAAACAAGATCCAGATATAATGTTCATGCTTAACGCTGGCACCAAATAACAATTATTTAGGTCTAATATTAATCCCGAAGGTAGATGTAGAGGTAGCGTGCCGACTGTGATCACATCGACTTTGGAACCATTTCCCACGCGCATCGTCACCTCGTCCTTAGCCAATCTTCGCTTAATCCGTAGTCCCTGTTTCAAGTTGCAAATATTAGCAACAGAACCAGTATCAAATACCCAGGTGCTACTGCGAGCATTAGTAAGGTACACATCAATAACATGTATATCACATATACCTTTGTTCACCTTGCCATCCATCTTATCCACCAAATACTTGAGGCAGTTCCGCTTCCAGTGACCAGTCTGCTTGCAGTAGAAGCACTTAGTTTCAGGCTTAGGTCCAGGTTTGGGTTTTTTCTCTTGAGCAGCAACTTGCTTGTTGTTCTTTTTGAAGTTCCCCTTCTTCTTCCCTTTGCCCTTTTTCTTGAAACTAGTGGTCTTGTTGACCATCAACACTTGATGCTCCTTCTTGTTTTCTATCTCCGCAGCTTTCAGCATTGCGAAGAGCTCGGGAATAGTCTTATTCATCCCTTGCATATTATAGTTCATCACGAAGCTCTTGTAGCTTGGTGGCAGTGATTGGAGAATTCTGTCAATGACGCAATCATCTGGAAGATTAACTCCCAATTGAATCAAGTGATTATTATACCCAGACATTTTGAGTATATGCTCACTGACAGAACTGTTCTCCTCCATCTTGCAGCTATAGAATTTATTGGAGACTTCATATCTCTCAATCCGGGCATTTGCTCGAAATATTAACTTCAACTCCTGGAACATCTCATATGCTCCATGACGTTCAAAACGTCGTTGAAGTCCCGATTCTAAGCCATAAAGCATGGCACACTGAACTATTGAGTAGTCATCAGCTTTGCTCTGCCAGACGTGCATAACATCTGGTGTTGCTCCAGCAGCAAGCCTGGCACCCAGCGGTGCTTCCAGGATGTAATTCTTCTGTGCAGAAATGAGGATAATCCTCAAGTTACGGACCCAATCCGTGTAATTGCTACCATCATCTTTCAACTTTGCTTTCTCAAGGAACACATTAAAATTCAACGGAACAATAGCACGGGCCATCTATCTACAATCAAACATGAATAAGCAAGATACTATCAGGTACTAAGTTCATGATAAATTTAGGTTCAATTAATCATATTATTAAAGAACTCCCACTTAGATAGACATCCCTCTAATCCTCTAAGTGATTACGTGATCCAAATCAACTAAACCATGTCCGATCATCACGTGAGATGGAGTAGCTTCATTGGTGAACATCACTATGTTGATCATATCTACTATATGATTCACGCTCGACCTTTCGGTCTCTGTGTTCCGAGGCCATATCTGTATATGCTTGGCTCGTCAAGTATAACCTGAGTATTCCGCGTGTGCAACTGTTTTGCACCCGTTGTATTTGAACATAGAGCCTATCACACCCGATCATCACGTGGTGTCTCAGCATTAAGAACTTTCGCAACGGTGCATACTCAGGGAGAACACTTCTTGATAATTAGTGAGAGATCATCTTATAATGCTACCGTCAATCAAAGCAAGATAAGATGCATTAAGATAAACATCACATGCAATCAATATAAGTGATATGATATGGCCATCATCATCTTGTGCTTGTGATCTCCATCTTCGAAGCACCGTCATGATCACCATCGTCACCGGCGCGACACCTTGATCTTCATCGTAGCATCGTTGTCGTCTCGCCAATCTTATGCTTCCACGACTATCGCTACCTCTTAGTGATAAAGTAAAGCATTACAGCGCGATTGCATTGCATACAATAAAGCGACAACCATATGGCTCCTGCCAGTTGCCGATAACTCGGTTACAAAACATGATCATCTCATACAATAAAATTTAGCATCATGTCTTGACCATATCACATCACAACATGCCCTGCAAAAACAAGTTAGACGTCCTCTACTTTGTTGTTGCAAGTTTTACGTGGCTGCTACGGGCTTAAGCAAGAACCAATCTTACCTACGCATCAAAACCACAATGATAGTTTGTCAAGTTGGTGCTATTTTAACCTTCGCAAGGACCGGGCGTAGCCACACTCGGTTCAACTAAAGTTGGAGAAACTGTCACCCGCTAGCCACCTTTGTGCAAAGCACGTCGGGAGAACTGGTCTCGCGTAAGCGTACGCGTAATGTCGGTCCGGGCCGCTTCGTCCAACAATACCGCCGAACCAAAGTATGACATGCTGGTAAGCAGTATGACTTATATCGCCCACAACTCACTTGTGTTCTACTCATGCAAATAACATCAACACATAAAACCTAGGCTCTGATACCACTGTTGGGTTACGTAGTAATTTCAACAGTTTTCCTACGCACACGCAAGATCATGGTGATGCATAGCAACGAGAGGGGAGAGTGTGATCTACGTACCCTTGTAGATCGACAACGGAAGCGTTAGCACAACGTGGTTGATGTAGTCGTACGTCTTCACGGCCCGACTGATCAAGCACCGAAACTACGGCACCTCCGAGTTCTAGCACACGTTCAGCTCGATGACGATCCCCGGACTCCGATCCAGCAAAGTGTTGGGGAAGAGTTCTGTCAGCACGACGGCGTGGTGATGATCTTGATGTACTACCGTCGCAGGGCTTCGCCTAAGCACCGCTACAATATTATCGAGGACTATGGTGGAAGGGGCACCGCAGATGGCTAAGAATATGATCACGTGGATCAACTTGTGTCTCTAGGGGTGCTCCCTGCCTCCGTATATAAAGGATCAATGGGGGGGTGCGGCCGGCCAGGACAGGGCGCGCCAGGAGGAGTCGTACTCCCTCTGGGAGTAGGATTCCCCCCTTTCCTAGTTGGAATAGGATTCGGGAGGAGGGAAAGAGGAGAGAGAGAAGGAAGGGGGGCGCCGGCCCCCTCTCCTTGTCCTATTCGGACTAGGGGGGAGGGGCGCACGGCCCAGCCCTGGCCACCTCTCCTCTCTTCCACTAAGGCCCGCTAAGGCCCATATACCTCCCGGGGAGTTCCGGTAACCTCCCGGTACTCCAGTAAAATCCCGATTTCACCCGGAACACTTCCGATATCCAAATATAGGCTTCCAATATATCAATCTTTATGTCTCGACCATTTCGAGACTCCTCGTCATGTCCATGATCACATCCGGGACTCCGAACAAACTTCGGTACATCAAAATGCATAAACTCATAATATAACTTTCATCGAAACCTTAAGCATGCGGACCCTACGGGTTCGAGAACAATGTAGACATGACCGAGACATGTCTCCGGTCAATAACCAATAGCGGAACCTGGATGCTCATATTGGTTCCTACATATTCTACGAAGATCTTTTATCGGTCAGACCGCATAACAACATATGTTGTTCCCTTTGTCATCGGTATGTTACTTGCCCGAGATTCGATCGTCGGTATCTCAATACCTAGTTCAATCTCGTTACCGGCAAGTCTCTTTACTCGTTCCGTAATACATCATCTCACAACTAACTCATTAGTTGCAATGCTTGCAAGGCTTATGTGATGTGCATTACCGAGAGGGCCCAGAGATACCTCTCCGACAATCGGAGTGATAAATCCTAATCTCGAAATACGCCAACCCAACATGTACCTTTGGAGACACCTGTAGAGCACCTTTATAATCACCCGGTTACGTTGTGACGTTTGGTAGCACACAAAGTGTTCCTCTGGTAAACGGGAGTTGCATAATGTCATAGTCATAGGAACATGTATAAGTCAGGAAGAAAGCAATAGCAAGATACTAAACGATCGGGTGCTAAGCTAATGGAATGGGTCATGTCAATCAGATCATTCACCTAATGATGTGATCCCGTTAATCAAATAACAACTCTTTGTCCATGGTTAGGAAACATAACCATCTTTGATTAACGAGCTAGTCTAGTAGAGGCATACTAGTGACACTCTGTTTGTTTATGTATTCACACTTGTATTATGTTTCCGGTTAATACAATTCTAGCATGAATAATAAACATTTATCATGATATAAGGAAATAAATAATAACTTTATTATTGCCTCTAGGGCATATTTCCTTCACAGATATGGCCTCGGAACACTGAGACCGAAAGGTCGAGCGTGAATCATATAGTAGATATGATCAACATAGAGATGTTCACCATTGAAAACTACTCCATCTCACGTGATGATCGGTTATGGTTTAGTTGATATGGATCACGTGATCACTTAGATGATTAGAGGGATATCTATCTAAGTGCGAGTTCTTAAGTAATGTGATTAATTGAACTTAAATTTACCATGAACTTAGTCCTGATAGTATTTGCATATCTATGTTGTAGATCAATTGCTCGCGTATAACTTCGCCCTTTTATTTATGATATGTTCCTAGAGAAAACTATATTGAAAGATGATAGTAGCAATGATGCGGATTGGATCCGTGTTCTGAGGATTATCCTCGTTGCTGCACAGAAGAATTATGTCCTTGATGCACCGCTAGGTGACAGACCTATTGCAGGAGCAGATGCAGACGTTATGAACGTTTGGCAAAGCTCGGTATGATGACTACTTGTTAGTTTAGTGCACCATGATTTATGGCTTAGAACCGGGACTTAAAAAATGTTTTGAATGCCACGGAACATATAAGATGTTCTAAGAGTTGAAATTGGTATTTCATACTCATGCCCGTGTTGAGAGGTATGAGACCTCTGACAAGAACTTTGCCTACAAGATGGAGGAGAATAGCTCAGCTAGTGAGCATGTGCTCAGAATGTCTGAGTACTACAATCACTTGAATCAAGTGGGAGTTAATCTTCCAGATAAGATAGTGATTGACAGAGTTCTCTAGTCACTATCACCAAGTTACTAGAACTTCGTGATGAACTATAATATGCAAGGGATAACGGAAACGATTCCCAAGCTCTTCGTGATGCTGAAATCGACGAAGGTAGAAATCAAGAACAACATCAAGTGTTGATGGTTGACAAGACCACTAGTTTCAAGAAAAGGGCAAAGGGAAGAAGGGTATCTTCAAGAACAACAGCAAGCAAGTTGATTCTCAAGTGAAGAAGCCCAAGTCTAGACCTAAGCCTGAGACTAAGTGCTTCTACTGCAAAGGGACTGGTCACTGGAAGCAGAACTGCCCCAAGTATTTGACGGATAAGAAGGATGGCAAAGTGAACAAATGTATATTTGATATACATGTTATTGATGTGTACTTTACTAGTGTTTATAGCAATCCCTTAGTATTTGATACTAGTTCAGTTGCTAAAGATTAGTAACTCGAAACATGAGTTGCAGAATGAATAGAGACTAGTTAAAGGTGAAGTGACGATGTGTGTAGGAAGTGGTTCCAAGATTGATATGATCATCATCGCACACTCCCTATACTTTCGGGATTAGTGTTGAACCTAAATAAATGTTATTTGGTGTTTGCGTTAAGCATGAATATGATTTGATCATATTGCAATATGGTTATTCATTTAAAGTCAGAGAATAATTGTTGTTCTATTTACATGAATAAAACCTTCAATGGTCATACACCCAAGGTGAATCATTTATTGAATCTCGTTCGTAGTGATACACATATTCATAATATTGAAGCCAAAAGACGCAAAGTTAATAATGATAGTGCAACTTATTTGTGCCACTGCCGTTTAGGCCATATTGGTGTAAAGCAAATGAAGAAAATCCATGTTGACGGGCTTTTGGAATCACTTGATTATGAATCAGTTGATGCTTGCGAACCATGCCTCATAGGCAAGATGACTAAGACTATGTTCTCCGGAACAATGGAGCAAGCAACTGACTTATTGGAAAATAATACATACCGATGTATGCAATTCGATAAGTGTTGAGGCTCGCGGCGTGTATCGTTATTTTCTGACCTTCACAGATGATTTGAGCAGATATGGGTATATCTACTTGATGAAACATAAGTCTGAAACATTTGAAAAGTTCAAAGAATTTCAGAGTGAAGTGGAAAATCATCGTGACAAGAAAATAAAGTTTCTACGATCTAATCGCGGAGGCGAATATTTGAGTTATGAGTTCGGTATTCAACTAAAACAATGTGGAATAGTTTCACAAAATTTGTGCCACCTGGAACACCACATCATAATAGTGTGTCCGAACATCATAACCGTACTTTATTGGATATAGTGCAATTTATGATGTCCCTTACCGATTTACCACTATCGATTTGGGGTTATGCATTAGAGATAGCTGCATTCACGTTAAATAGGGCACCATCTAAATCCGTTGAGATGACGCCATATGAACTGTGGTTTGGCAAGAAACCAAAGTTGTCGTTTCTTAAAGTTTGGGGTTGTGATGCTTATGTGAAAAAGTCTCATCTTGATAAGCTCAAACCCAAATTGGAGAAATATGTCTTCATAGGATACCCAAAGGAGACAGTTGGGTACACCTTCTATCACAGATCCGAAGGCAAGACATTCGTTGCTAAGAATGGATCCTTTCTAGAGAAGGAGTTTCTCTCGAAAGAAGTGAGTGGGAGGAAAGTAGAACTTGATGAGGTAACTGTACCTGCTCCCTTATTGGAAAGTAGTTCATCACAGAAATCTGTTCCTGTGACTCCTACACCAATTAGTGAGGAAGCTAATGATGATGATCATGAAACTTCAGATCAAGTTACTACCGAATTTCGTAGGACAACCAAAGTATGGTCCACACCAAAGTGGTACGGTAATCATTTTTGGAAGTCATGTTACTAGACCATGATGAACCTACGAACTATGAGGAAGCGATGATGAGCCCAGATTCCGTGAAATGGCTTGAGGCCATGAAATCTGAGATGGGATCCATGTATGAGAACAAAGTATGGACTTTGCTTGACTTGCCCGATGATCGGTGAGTCATTAAGAATATATGGGTCTTCAAGAGGAAGACGGGCGCTGATAGTAGTGTTACTATCTACAAAGCTCAAATTGTCGCAAAATGTTTCCAACAAGTTCAAGGTGTTGACTACGATGAGATTTTCTCACTCGTCTCGATGCTTAAAAAGTCTGTCGGAATCATGTTAGTAGTTGCTGCATTTTATGAAATCTGGCAAGTGGATGTCAAAACTGTATTCCTTCATGGATTTCTTAAAGAAGAGTTGTATATGATGCAACCAGAAGGTTTTGTCGATCCTAAAGGTGCTAACAAAGTGAGCAAGCTCTAGCGATCCATCTATGGACTGGTGCAAGCATCGCGGAGTTGGAATATATGTTTTGATAAAGTGATCAAAGCATATGGTTTTATACAGACTTGCGGTGAAGCCTGTATTTACAAGAAAGTGAATGGGAGCACTACAACATTTCTAATAAGTATATGTGAATGGCATATTGTTGATCAGAAATAATGTAGAATTTTCTGGAAAGCATAAAGGAGTGTTTGAAAGGAGTTTTTCAAAGAAAGACCTCGATGAAGCTACTTACATATTGAGCATCAAGATCTATAGAGATAGATCAAGACGCTCGATATATTTTCAATGAGTACATACCTTGACAAGATTTTGAAGCAGTTTAAAATGGAAAAGTAAAAGAAGGAGTTCTTGCCTGTGTTGCAAGGTGTGAAGTTGAGTAAAGACTCAAAACCCGACCACGGCAGAAAATAGAAAGAGAATGAAAAGTCATTCCCTATGCCTCAGTCATAGGTTCTATAAAGTATACCATGCTGTGTACCAGACCTATTGTGTACCTCACCATAAGTTTGGCAAGAGGGTACAATAGTGATCCAGGAGTGGATCACTGGACAACGGTCAAAAATATCCTTAGTGGAATAAGGAAATATTTCTCGATTATGGAGGTGATAAAAGAGTTCGTCGTAAAGAGTTACGTTGATGCAAGCTTTTTACATCGATCTAGATGACTCTAAGTCTCAATCTGGATACATATTGAAAGTGGGAGCAATTAGCTAGAGTAGCTCCGTGCAGAGCATTGTAGACATAGAAATTTGCGAAATACATATGGATTTGAATGTTGCAGACCCTTAGACTAAACTTCTCTCACAAGCAAAACATGATATCTCTTTGGCTGTTAATCACATATCGATATGAACTAGATTATTTACTCTAGTAAACCCTTTGGGTATTAGTCACATGGAGATGTGAACTAATCACATAGCGATGTGAACTAGATTATTGATTATAGTAAACCCTTTGGGTATTAGTCACATGGAGATGTGAACTAATCACATAAAGATGTGAACTAGATTATTGACTCTAGTGCAAGTGGGAGACTGAAGGAAATATGCCCTAGAGGAAATAATAAAGTTATTATTTATTTTCTTATATCATGATAAGTGTTTATTATTCATGCTAGAATTGTATTAACCGGAAACAAGATACATGTGTGAATACATAGACAAACAGAGTGTCACTAGTATGCCTCTACTTGACTAGCTCGTTGATCAAAGATGGTTATGTTTCCTAGCCATATACATGAGTTGTCATTTGATTAATGGGGTCACATCATTAGGAGAATGATGTGATTGACTTGACCCATTCCATTAGCTTAGCACTTGATCGTTTAGTATGTTGCTATTGCTTTCTTCATGACTTATACATGTTCCTATGACTATGAGATTATGCAACTCCCGTTTACCGGAGGAACACTTTGTGTGCTACCAAACGTCACAACGTAACTGGGTGATTATAAAGGTGCTCTACAGGTGTCTCCGAAGGTACTTGTTGAGTTGGTGTATTTCGAGATTAGGATTTGTCACTCCGATTGTCAGAGAGGTATCTCTAGGCCCACTCGGTAATGCACATCACTATAAGCCTTGCAAGCATTGTAACTAATGAGTTAGTTTCGGGATGATGTATTACGGAACGAGTAAAGAGACTTTCCGATAACGAGATTGAACTAGGTATTGAGATAACGACGATCGAATCTCGGGCAAGTAACATACCGATGACAAAGGGAACAACATATGTTGTTATGCGATTTGACCGATAAAGATCTTCGTAGAATATGTGGGAGCCAATATGAGCATCCGGGTTCCGCTATTGGGATCTCATCCGGGACTCTGAACAAACTTCGGTAACCACATACAACTTCCCATAACAACTCTAGCATCACTGAACCTTAAGTGTGTAGACCCTACGGGCTCGGGAACCATGCACACATGACCGAGACACCTCTCCGGCCAATAACCAATAGCGGGATCTGGATACCCATATTGGCTCCCACATGTTCCACGCTGATCTCATCGCATGAACCACGATGTTGGGGATTCAATCGATCCCGTATACAATTCCCTTTGTCCATCGGTATGTTACTTGCCCAAGATTCGATCATCGGTATCCCCATACCTTGTTCAATCTCGTTACCGGCAAGTCTCTTTACTCGTTCCGTAACGCATGATCATGTGGCTAACTCCTTAGTCACATTGATCTCATTATGATGATGCATTACTGAGTGGGCCCCGAGATACTTCTCCATCACATGGAGTGACAAATCCCAGTCTCGATTCGTGCCAACCCAACATACACCTTCAAAGATACCTGTAGTGCATCTTTATAGCCACCCAGTTACATTGTGACATTTGATACACCCAAAGCATTCCTACGACATCTGGGAGTTGCACAATCTCATGGTCTAAGGAAATGATACTTGACATTAGAAAAGCTCTAGCAAATGAACTACACGATCTTGTGCTATGCTTAGGATTGGGTCTTGTCCATCACATCATTCTCCTAATGATGTGATCCCGTTATCAACGACATCCAATGTCCATGATCAGGAAATCGTAACCATCTATTGATCAACGAGCTAGTCAACTAGAGGCTCACTAGGGACATGTTGTGCTCTATGTATTCACACATGTATTACAGTTTCCGATTAATACGATTATAGCATGAGCAACAGACAATTATCATGAACAAGGAAATATAATAATAACTATTTTATTATTGCCTTTAGGGCATATTTCCAACACAGCATGGCACCACTTATTGGTTGCTCATATCGATCAGCTATAAACGAACAAAAACATATGCATGCTGAGTTGGGCTGTGCCATTTAGGGCTTCCATCGAGGAGGGCATCATTCGTCGCCCATGAAGCGAGACATATCCCCATCCAGCCACATATATTATATCTCACTTATAGTGAGGCTATGGGTCTCGACGTAGGTTTTAATAGTTAAAGGGCCAACTTGTTTTCAACTTTGTTTTCCTTCATTGAGTTTACAGGTCCCCGCTTGGTTTTTTTGTTTATCTTTCTTTTTTACTTTGCTTTCCACCGGTTTGTACTGTTTTTCAAATTTTTTTTGTTTCTTTCTTGGTTTTTACAGGTTTTTTTGCTTTTGTTCATTTCTTTTTTCGCTTTTATTTCTCCCTTGGGTTTTATCAGTTTTTTTTTGTTTCTTTCCTGGTTTTCTCTGTTTCCATTCTTTTGAATTGGTTTCTTTGGGTTTTCATTTTCTTTGTTTTGTTCTTGTTTCTTCTTATTTCTCTAATTCACTGGGGTTTCTTCATTTTTATTTGATTTTTGTTGTTTTTTCGTCAGTTTGTTTTTGGTTCAACCCATGTTAACTTTTTCCATTACACATTCAACATTTTACGTATACATCTGAAACATTTTTTATATAAACGGTTACATTTTTATTAGATGACTAACATTGCTTGAGAACTTAAATGGTCTTTATGTCTACTTTTTTCCATACACACCATACATTTTTGGTATATATGTAATTCATTTTTCTAATAGATGTTGAACATTATTAAAATACAAGTTAAACATTTTGCAATACACGTTCAACATTTTTATACACATTTATAACATTTCCCCAAAGATTGACTGAATTTTTTTAAATACAGGATTAACATTTTTTAGGACATAGTCAACATTTTTTCTATACACATTTGATCATTTTTCAAATGCTTGATTTTTTTCCAAATACAAGATTAACATTTTTCAATACATGGTCAACATTTTTTCTATATACATTTGACATTTTTCAAATGCTTAATTAAATTTTTTTACAAATGCAAGTTTAACAGTTTTTCTATACATATTTAAGATTTTTCAAATGCTTGATTAACATTTTTAAAATAATTGTTTATTTTTTTAAATGCTTGGTTTTTTAACCACATGATCAATTTATTTCACATACATTGTATATTCTTTCATATACGTTCGAAACATTTTCTCGACACACATTTAACATTTTTCAAATGATTGATTAACATTTATATCCAAATGTTTTAGGTAAAGTATTTTTTTGTAATATGTTTTATTTAAAATATTTGGGAGTACCATAAATTTTTTTAAAGAAAAAAAGTATACCAAAAAAACGAGGTTGCGGCCTCTAGCACGGGAGAATATTTGGTGCACCGGTGCTTGTAGTGCTACCAGTGCACCGAACTCACATTTCACATTTTAAAATGTAAAAAAAATTCTAGAAAAAAATTAGCACATTCACACAGCATAAATGTAGGTTGTCACAAAATTTCAAGTCAAAATTCAAAACATAGCTCAGAAGACGAATATGAAAAATTCAATACCAAATAGTACATAATGTAAGTTGGGCTCTAGATTTGGCCCAGTATCACATTGATGTCAAAATTGTCATTTTTGTATCTCAAGAACTATTTCAAATTTTGACACGAAATTTTGTGGCAACATACATTGATGTTGTGACAATGTGTTAGATATTTTTTCTGATTTTTTGAAATGTTCTACACCATCCGGTGCACCAGTAGCATCATAATTGTGGGTGTACTGGATACATTCGCCCTCCAGTGTATCTGGGCCGGCTCATCTCACGTTGCCCTTGACGCGAGGGTTCCCTTCGTCTCGCTATAAGCGAGACATAGGAGTGTCGCACCACATTTCCCCAGGCCATAAGCAGCTGAGAATCCCGTGGTCCAAGATGAAACGACCGAGGGCAAAATGCCTCCAGCCTTTCTTGGCCATCAGGCTATCGCCCTCCGAGGCTGAAGTGATGTTAGTGCGACTACCGTAAAAAAAGGTTCACATTTTCTCTTGAATTTTTTTTTCACTGAACAAATGGTTGACCTTACATCTGATAGAGTTGCGATGTAACAATTGTTGCTTCAACTATTGTGATAATATCTCTCGAAGCAGGCTTTTGCCCCGATTTATAGATAAAGCAACGACCTAGCCCATGCAACAAGTTTAAGTGCAGAAAAGGAAAAAAATAAAATTGCTGGGGCAATAACACAAACATGCCCTCATAGAAAGAGGAAAAAGGCCACAAAGCGGCCAGGAGATCAGTGGCCCTATGACGAGGAAAAACGTTGAGGTGGCATAGTCATCGCGTCCATTGTCGCCAAGCTGATCGCAATTCTGCTGCCTAGAAAGCAGGTAACAATGCTGAAAAACGTCAGAAATTTGAATATGATAATATAATATGTTCAAAGCCAGAAAATATTTCTAGTCGAACACCTCATCTTGTGCGGAGCACGAACGACAAGGCTGTATTCGGTGCAGCAGATCCATTGGTTAATTAGCACATCCAGGCAAACCAAACCAATGTCACCTTTATATGAAGCAAACAACAGAAGTCAGCCGCTTAATTGGTACTAGGTCGATGTCCCTTCCTGGGGCAGAGCCACCTGCGCCAATTGTGTTTTCTGGAACAATTAAATCATCATTTGAACTGACAAGCAAGCTTTAGTTGATATACGCCTGTTTGACCTGTCCTCACGTTGACAAAATGCAGTCTGCAACAGCTTCATCTAGCTAGCTAGACGGTGCGGCCAGCCATGAAATATCAAACATATACATGCAGTGATGCAGAGCCAGCTGACGATGATCGGCGTTGCACCGGTGCAGATGCTTGCATCGAAAGCTACCCCAGCTCGGCGGATAGACTAAACTAAGCCCCTAAACTGCCGAACTGGCTTATAGAATCAACGAACACGAATGATGACATGAGAGAAGAAGACCGGTTTGGATAGTACCTGTCGACCAAGATATATAAGTAGCCCAAAGATAGGGCGCTTGAGAGTCGCAGCAACCAGGTCCGGAACACGACGGTAGCTAGATTTCTTGAGCAAGTGATGATTCTCCGAAAGCTCCTAACTAACACCTTGTTTAAAAACTCCACATCTCTTTCCACAGTTCAATCTATGACTATATAGAACTAGTATATATGTACGTACGCTTCTAGTTCACGTAGGTAGCAGTAATCTCCTTGTCATGTAGTCCAAGGAGCCATTGATCCCGCTGGGATTCTGCCCCTAATTCCCAGCCTTTAGCGCATCGTTTTTCTACAGCTAGGGGAAGGCGCAGGTGGCTTCGCGTTAGTTGCGTCCTACTCCTAACTAACGCTGTCCCTTCCACGGAGTAGCAGGAAGGAACTGGAATTTTGGAGCCTATATATCCTCTTTTTGTCTTCCATGACGACGACGTGTTCTCGCGGCTGTTTTTGTAAGCTCTCGCCGCGGGATCTTGGCCTTTCCGCCTTCCGTTTGTTTTAAGTTATATAAGCTTTATGTCATGCATCCAAGAGGAGATTTGGTACTGCTTCGTCAGTTTTGGTGGCTTTTATAGCCGCTTGCTTTTGGCGCTTCATTAGCTCACTGAGATGCTGCTGTTTAGTCCTAGCTTAGCTAGCTAGCTGGTTTATATATGATATACTGTATAAGACGGGTGTCTGTGGTTGGAAGAGTTCGTTGGATCCACTCCGGTTCGGGAGCGGAGCAAACCCATCCATATCCGCAGGGATTGACCTCGCTTATTTTCTGATGCTTTCCTCTCTTTTTATTTCAAGTCACAACATACGTTGCTAATCTCAAGGTCAAGACATGGTCAACTGGGCGCATCGTTTCAGCAGCTGCCAGTGGTGCATCAGTGAGTGCTGGAGAGCCATGATGGCTAACGAGAAAGTATGGCGCGATCAGTAGAGTAGAACCGATCAACTGAGACGGACAGGCAACGTCTGGATGAAAAGAAAGACCCTGACAGGCGTAGCAAATGTACAACAGTCCCTCCTTTGCTATCCATCCCTTTTACTCCTCCACCCGGTGCAAAAAGGTTGGCTACGGTCGAACGCCTTTCGTTCGGGGCCACGGGCCGCCCCAGCGGAGCGGTCAGAAGATGCCTGGCAGGGGGTAGTGGGCGGCATGGCACGGGGAAGGCGCGCGTACGTACGCGCACGCCTCTGTTGTTTCCTGTCACGTACGAATCGCTAGCTATTCGATCTCGTGGCCGTTGCATCAAGCGAAGGTGAGGCGAGGCGAGCTAGAGTGCGGGAGCGGGAGGCAATGGATGGCCAAATACGCGCGCGCTTTTGGGTCCCCGTCCGTCCGGCGTCCGCGGCTCGAGGGCAGCTCGAATCTGGGCGGGCCCGTGCCCAGGGTACGCGTGCGCCGGGGCGGCCCCGCGTCACAAGCTAGTGGGCCGGGCGTCGGCGTGACGTCGCCGTCGAGCAACGCCGGTGGCACAACAGTTCAGATCCTACACCAGTAGGAACTAGGAACCAAACCACTTCGTAAAACTCGGAGAAAACCTACGCACATATGATCATTTGTGACGACCTGGGATAACAACCCTACGTTCTTACTTTCATGCAGGTCGCAAATAGTTATGCAGTGCTATTATTCTAGTACGAAATTTGACATGGGTGAAACTGAATTCAATATGCATGTGCTTGGTTTTTATCTGATGTTTCTAGAACCTACAAAATACATTTCTTTGCTAGGTTTTAGAAAGGGAACACGCCGAACACCAGCATCATTTCAAGTATATTTTCCACACAACTGCACCTAGATCATCAGTTCCATGATTTTACGCAAAAGTTACTACTACTTCTCATCGTTAAAAACTAGTAACAGAATCATCAGCGCGGCTCCAACTTCCAACTCGGGGACGCAGCGCGAACATGAGTACGAAAACTTGGAAAAGAAAGATAAAGGGCAAGCGGAAAAGAACCCCAATGATCAACACCTTGATAACCGCGCAAGGGTCCGCTGCAGGGAAAAAGTCGAGGCGTCGATGCATAAAACTAGATCTTGAGGCAGCTCGGGAACATCCCTTTTGTTGTTTTCTTGCGTTTGTCTGTAGCTGAAAGGAGGGGCCGAGCAGGATGGATCCATGGCCCAAATATCGCCCATCTTTGTGCTCCAGTCTTCACGCACGGCGCACCTCAAGACAAGGCCCCAATTCCCTGGCATCGCTAACATATTCTCAACGATTGTCATATCGCCCCCCTCGCTGGAGCCACAAAGCTCACGAGCCTGCGGCACGAAAGCTGCACTTGGCTGCTCAAAGCTTACTTACCAGTGCTTGCAGGCAGTAGTACTATAAATGTAAAAGTGCTTTTCTCATGGGAATATGGGCGTTTATGCTTTGGATTAGCATGGGGAGTGGAAGCGGAAAGAAGTGTATCCTACTTGCCTTGTTGCCAAAAGGTGATATTCCTCCTAGCCGATTAGCGTGTTTTTGTATTGACATGTGTGATTTGGTTCAATCGCTAAATGCTAACCTGGCATGAAGGGGTCAAATCGGCAACTCTCACATCAAAAGTGCAACAGGCAAGATCGTTACTACTGCAATATATTAAGGCTCGACTTGACAGGACTATCAGTTAACTAAAGTATTCTAAAATATTCTAAAAGAGGCCGACTTGCTATTTAACAAAGTCTAAGTTTGGTTCCTCAGTTCAAATACCACAAATTCTTGATCACTCAAGAGAAAAAAAAAACACTAAAGTATTCTAAAGTAATAAAATAGGCCGACTTGCTATTTAGCAAAGTATAAGTTTGACGTGAACCAATCTGTTGTTGGATAGTTAGGAGGACAGTGATATCTCCAACCCACCAGGGTTTCAAGTCCTAGACTTGACATTGGTGCTCACATTTTTCTGGATTTATTTCAGTCCTTCCGAGGATATGCGTTTATGGGAGGAGAACTTCTCATCGACTGCGAAGGCGTCTGTGGTGACTTGTCAATCTCAAGATAATCTCAAGATGATGTGCCGGCTTAGTCTCTCGAAGATGCTCATAAGGGTAGGGTGTGCGTGTGTGTTCATAGGGATGAGCATATGTGCGTATGTATGAGCGTCCACGTTTGTATTGTATTAAAAAAGTATAAATTTGGTTCCTCAATTCAAATACCATAAATTCTTGGTCACTCAAGTATCAAAACCTTTAATCCATTTCTCCACCTGAAAACTGTTTGATGATGATGTGATGGTGGTTTCACACGTGTTTTTTTTTGCGATGATGGTAGTTTCACACGTGTTACACCCAATCAAAACAACTATTGCAGATCAATAAAGGAAAAGAAAGGGAAACACAATATACGAAAAAGTATTTTTAGAGGAAACATAAACATTCTATAAATTTAGGTGTTAAATATGAAAAGTAGAAATGTTAATGCAAAACCAGTGGATTTAGTACATCGGATGAAATCATGGAATTCAATAAGTTTTCCCCCTAACATTTTACTTCTCTTTCCAAAACTTCCATATTTTCAATAACTTCTGGATTACATGAAATTTATTTTGACAAAAAATTGACTTCGGTTTTGCGAGGCTTCTCGAGTACCCAGTCCGAGTTGAAAGCCCTAGGTACGAACTGAGTTAGTTTTAGTGGCAATAGTGGTGTTTTTGTGTCGTGACCTTGTTGAATGCATTGCTCGAATATATTCAGACTTGCTCTTCGGGATGAAAACCTGGAATCTGACCTTGGGTGGTTGGATCCGCTGACGGTGGCGCTTGAGCATTGTTTCATTTCTGAATGTGTTGTTGTTGAAGAAACTTTTTCATTGTCCTTGTGGTGTAAGAGATGGTTGGTACGGATATGGTCGTTGTTGTAGTCTGCCGATCGCTATTTCTATCGCTTCATTATTTTTCATTTTGCTCGCTGAGGCGTAACTTTTGTCCCATTTGACTTTCCTTTTTGTCGGCATGTTTATTTGTGTGTGAAAGTTGGTGTTGAATGTTTCCATCCTAGCTCTGCATAGGTTGGGTGTGCAATCATGGATTTTGTATCCCCTTGATGCTTCATTTTGAGTCAATAAAATCAAGTCTTCGTCAAAAAAATCATGAAATTTATCAATGTTCTTAATTTTATGTTTTGTTCATTTTCTTTATTTATTGCAAAATTTCTACTAGAAAAAGCTAATTTTCTGTTACATTTATTTTAATTCTGAAGTCTTTTAATTTATTTCTCTTTGTTTCTTCAAATTTACCCATGTTTTCAAAAAAGAGAAGAATTTCAAAAAAAAAATTCTAAAAAGATTGTATAGTTCTCTTTGTTTTTTGCAATCTTTATGTGATTTTTTTCTTCTCGGAAAAAGAGGATAACCTTCGGCCTCTGCATTGTTTTGATGTAAGCACCCAACCTTTATATATGTGCTGTTTTTCTTCGAAAAGGATATTATTCCCCGGCCTCTGCTAGCTGGGGGTCCACGTATATAAAACTATCATCATGTAATCATTTTGTTAAAACCGGTGTCAATGGGACAAAATGTTTAGTATTGGAGTTGTGAAATGAAACTAAATTACATTTTGGTAATAGTTGAGCTAGGGAGCAAAGTTAATTTCCTCGTGATGACTAAGGTAGGATCTAAATCTGAAGGAGTGAACCCGAATGCTTGTTATAGTACGAAGCAAGCAAATCGATCTAGATCTCCATTTTGGAGGCAACATGCCATGATGTGCTCAAGGTCCTCTCTTTTTCCTAGCTACGTACAGTAGCTTAGTTGTTGTGGTCCAGTGGAGGTGGCCTCTCGATGAAGCAATACCAGAAAATATTTTGTAGCTCCTCAACAACAAAATCAAGTGTCCTCATTTCACGGGGAAGAATCTTATGGTGAGTCAAATAAACTCTCATGAAAGTATTTTGTAGCTCTTCAACAACAAATATTCCTTCTGTCCTCTACATGTCGATCCAATAAGCCCCTTCTTCCACTACACACGTCACATTCTGTTATTTCTGCCTTTGCGACACTACCATGTAGGATGACTTCGTCGACCACCCGCCTCTAACATTTTGACATGACATGGGACGGTCCATCTTTCCTCTACCGACCTACTACCTCCGTTCAGTTTGTTGGTCCCTTTCATATTTTATGTTAAATTTTGACCGTAGATTTAACAAACAAAATATAAGTTGTGTGTCACAAAACTTTTATTTTTGGATTCACGTTCGGAAGAAGGGGTTTTTCTTTAACACGGTACATACGCAAGCGCGCATATACACGCGCATACACTCATCCCTATGAATGCACACACACACCCTACCCCTATGAGCACCTCCGAAAGACTAAGCCACATATCATCTTGAAATTTATGAAGTCACTGTAGGCACATCATCGTCAACGGAAACGTCTCCTCCCACTGAATTCGCATCACCGGAAATCCTGAAATAATCCAGGAATAAATGCGAGCATCAGGATTTGAACCCTGTGGGCTGGGGATACTACAGTCCGTCTAACCATCCAACTATAAGTTGGTTCGCTCGAAAGAGGTTTTCAGTGGTACTATTTTACTATTTTTCTACTATATGACTTATTTTTTATAAATTAAATCAAAGGTCAATGTTTAAGCCAAAATATAAGGAGGAGTAATAAATCGCGCGCAGCACTGCTATACAGACGACAGTACGTAGACGATTTATGAACGACAACCCATTCAAGCCGTCCATGCAAAGCAAAAGTTGTTTGCAAACCGCTGGATGGACCATCGTGCAAGGGTTGTTCACCCTATATGTCGTGTGCACAGCAGTTTCGAATCGCGAGAGGTAGTAGGCTACAACGTCTTGTGAAAGATCTGCCATGCATGCATGCACCTCGACCATGCAGCGTATAGTAGTTAGGTTAAACAGCTAGGTCCGAGCCCGTGCTGCTTTCTGTGCTATAGTATATCTCTACCGCATGACGACGCATCTCATGCAAAAACGTGCGCTTATATGTATGGCAAGGGCACTTGAATGCCCATTCAAGGGGCGATATGTGCAGGGCTGGGAGAGAAGTGGAAGAGCTGCCGATGGGCTATGGTAGGCACGAGATGAGGCCATGAGTGAGTTAACCATCTGCGTCGTACTTTTCACAAAGGAGTAACTAAAGCAGCGATATCATGTCCCTTCGTACCCAAGCAAATACCGTATCGATCGACCTCGCGCGCTAGCTAGGGTCAGTGAGTCCAAGACATCATTCTCTCCGTCTCCGGCAAAGTGATATCCAGCTGTAACTCAGATCACAGATGATATACATTCATTTTGGGATGTATATTCTTGAGTTTGGATACTTAATGGGCGTGTTTGGTTGCCTGGATATAGCCCAGCCTGGTCCGCGTGGAAAAAACTTGGCCTGTTTGGTTGCCTGTGTTTACTGTGCGGCCCGCATCGCACGAAACTTAAAGCACATCCACGCTAGGCCCAAGGGAAACGTCTGAATCGGCAGTAGATCGCGAGCCTGGCTCGGGCGAGGCAGGGGAGGGCGACGTGCTTCTCTTCTCGTGCAACTAGGGAGATGGCGCGAGCTCGCCCGCGTCGCCGAAAAATTGGCGGGAGGATTTCGGCTCACCTCCCGCCGAGTCCATCCCTATTTAGCCCCCTCCCTCACTGCCCCAACTCCGGCCACCATTTCCCTCCGTTCGAGCTTTTCCGCTGACGCGCATCGGCACCGACGAGCAGGTAAGCGGCGCATCTTCATCGGCCAGCGGTCGACGGCGTCGGCGCTCCTTCACCAGTCGGTGTTGATCTTCTACGATCGCCCCCTCATCCTCGAGCTGCAGCCATGGCCTCTGTGAGTTCAATCCCCCTTTCTATCTGTTCCTTCTAGCTAGATCTGAGCTGCAGCTAGGGTTTGATCTAGATGCATGGTTGATTAGTGGTCTGATCTGTGAGCTTATATGGTTGATTGCTATGCCGCGGTTGCAATTTGTGATAGGGCTAGATGTTCAAGCATGTGGTAGGCTAGATTAGTAGTAGAGTTTGAAATTGAACCTTGTGCTTGTGTTGATTCATGCTTAGATCTGTGATTTGTAGCTATTGGTGGTCCATTTGTAGCATGCTGTTTGTTGTAGATGTATGTTTGTGCTCATAGATTGTCCGGTATGCTTAGTATGATAGCGATGAATCATATGTGCTTAGTATGATAGTGATGAAGCATGTGCTTGCTATGATAGTGATGAACCATGTACATGTATGCTCCTGCTTTCATGGATTGGCTGGTATGTTGTGTGTTATGCTTATTGTCAATGCGTGCTATGATTGTAGGACATGACCATGCAGACGCAAGATCTTAGTCGGGCCCTTGTCCTGTCCGACAGTCAGTTTGCTCCATCGTTTGTCGAGGACTCACAGCCTATGTCCAAGATGGCACCTGATTCAGAGGTGTTCGTGTCTGATTCCCTCTATGTGCCAGTAGTGCTCGTAGAGCCAACTCCTGTTGCTGCTGCTGCACTCAAGGTAGCAACAGCAAAGGCAAAGAAGGATGTTAGGTCGAACAACATGAAGTGGAAGCCGTTCATGTCCACGTTCGTGCTGAACAAGATGTGTGAGCTCATCTCTAGTGGATTAGGACTGCAAGGGCTTCAAGGAGGTGCACTTGAACACCGTTGCGAAGCAGGTGTTCGAGTTCTGTGGGCAGGAGGTGTCTCCACCCAGGTGTACAACCACCTGAGGAATTGGAGAGGTCGATGGATCCAAGTGTCCAAGCTGAGAGACATTAGCGGCGCCTCATGGAATGAGAACACTTGCTCCATAGTTCTGGAGGCAGAGCACTACGCCAGCCATGTCGCGGTTAGCTCACAACCCTCTTCATTTTTTTCATACTGTCCACCATTTCCTACTCATAATCGCAACTAATAACACTTGTGCTTCATTCTTAGGACCACCCAAGGGACGCTTAGTTTCTCAAAACACCCATTCAAAACTACAGCCAGATGTTGCACATCTTCTCCTTTGGGTTGGCAATTGAGAAGCATGCCATGGGCTCAAGGGAGCCTCTTAGTTATCCCATGCCAGACTTCCCCGGGACCCCGGACGTCGAGGTCCTTGATGGCCCTGACAAGCCCTTCGTGAAGCTCTTCGACAAGCCATTTGACCCCGTCCATGATAGGAAGAGGAAGAGAGGAGGCCTGATGGAGGAGGAGATCAATGTCTTTTACATCATGACTGAGGCAGTGAAGGAGGTGGCAACAACCATCAGGGAGTGCAAGCCCCTCGACGTCCACCCTGACCTATATGGCGCTGTCATGACTTAGGGTGACTTCAACAACGAGGCTCTCATGGAAGCTCTCAGCCACCTGCTTGACAACAAGGCCCAGGGTGTTGGGTTCGTTGCCATGGCAGACACTCACAGGGTGCTGTGGCTCAGGAGCTGGCTAGGCAAGCACTACTACTAGAGTAGTGCTGCCTGTGAGCGTGCATGATCCCCGGCGGGGATGGCGGTGGCGACGACAACGATGACGATGATGCCATACATTTTGTGTAGCTAGGGCTTAAAAACTATTTGATGGTTTATTTTGGTGAGGTGGTATATACTAACCCCTCACGCTGATGGTGAACTTGCGGTGGTAGGACGACACCCTCTTTTGTATGTGGTGGTAGGTTAACACCAAGGTAGTGCTAGGTAGAACTTGCTATGTCGTATGATCATGCATGATTTACTTCTTCTCTTCTGCTCCATTGTTGTTTGTGTGCTACTTTGATTGCTACTTGTCTGCTCCATTGATTTGCTGCTTCAACTCTTGTTCTTGTGCATTGCTAGGGCAAGTGGTATGTCGTGTTCATCGGTAAGGCTCCAGGGGTTTACAGTTCATGGGAAGAAGCCAGTGCACAAGTGGCGTCGTATAGCAACAGTAGCCATAGAGGGTTCAAGACTAGGCAGGAAGCAAAACAAGCTTACTCCGACTGGGTGCGAAAGCACAGAGGCAGCAGTATTGATAGTGGCAAGGTTGAAGATGTCAAGATGGATCGTTAGTTTGGACTGAAGCTGAAGAACTTAATCATCTTCGCATAGTTCATCGCCATTGATGTGTTGTGACGTTGGTGTGCTAGGTGTGATCATTGTGGGTAAGCTCACCAACTAGGGTACAAGGTAAGCACAACATGTACGTCGTATGCAACCAAACGCCGTGTTCATGTGCTGCCCGAGCCAATGCAGGCAACCAAACAAAGTGCACTTGCGTATTACCTAGTGCAGGGACACTAAATGTAGGCGACCAAACAACTTGCAGATGACGTATTAGGGCTTGTTTTTGCTCAACCAGGCTAGGTTGAGAAGTGTATGCGATGCAGGAACTGTTTACAATGGCAACCAAACACGCCCAACGTGATTATTCATGCATAATCTATTAAAATTCTTTAATTTGTATAGATGCTAACAGTACACATGTCTGATGACCTGTGGGCACTGTGTAAAGGCACTCCATCCGTTTGGGTTTACAAGACTTGTTTGGGTTTACAAGACTTGTTATTCTCGAAATTCGCAGGGGCACACACATGTTTTGCCACTCGATTTTCCTCGCAATTCGCGAAGTAGTTGAATCCCGCATGAGGGCGTAGTAAGTTTTAAGTTTCAATTGTTGAAACTTACGGCTTTTCAACTGAAACATGTGATTTTCTCGCTCACTCTTATCAAGTTTCATGGATAGAATTTTAAGATATTTTTTGTCGGTCATAGGCACAAAAATCATGATTTTATTGGTCGCTCGTACTAAGTTTCAAGAGTTGAAACTCAACATTTATTTTCAAAATTCATCAAATGTATTTAAAATGGATCTTATTTGAAAGCCCTCATCACAAAAAACATAAATATGAGACTAGACTTAATTTGGACTTTTTATTCAAAAGATATAAAGTTTGAAATCAGAAGTCAAAAATGAAAGCATGTGCAAGAGACTCTGTGCCATGAAACCTGTGTGCCACAAATCCCCATCCCTTGTTAATCTTGTATTCTTAGGAAATTGAGGTCCCCGTCACTCTTCGGGGTTGGCTGGGGCGAAACCTAGCCTCCTCCGCCCCCACCTCCATCTCCTTCACAACTCTCTTGCCGCAGCTTTGCAACCTAGATGAGCCAAGCCTCATGGATATGCGACAGTGAGCGGTATCTTTTGCGATTGGGCTACGTGGTATGGTGCCCTTGGACGACTGTTGAAAGAAACTCATACTATTGTATTCATGTGCTACGTATACCATATTTCGGGCCATATGTGCCTACATGTGCATGGGCTAAGAACAAGTTTAACCTATCCCCTATCCGTTAGAGGAGTAAACGGCCGAGTATCTTTAGAGGGGTATTTATCCTCTAACAATGAACGGACCTAACTGATCCCTTACATTCAGAGGAGGATAATTTTTTTAGCAATTCCTTTAGCCTAGCCGCATGAACTTCAAACAATTGCACATTATATCATCCTCGGTCTTGGCCTTTTCTTAGGTCTTGGCAATTCTTCCTTCTTGGCCTCCTCTTCACCAAATTGATGATCAAACACCGAGTCATAGTTGAGATCTTCAAGCCCAAGCATATATGACGTCTCCAAAGATGACAAGAATCCGTCCACGTTTATCTCCGCACTACAACAAACAACAACAAACTCCATCATCCTACGGCCGCAAGCAATCACCGTGCAATGCATCCGCCAAAATGACAAACGCATTTTTTTAACCTTGAATGCATTTCATCGACCACTTGGTGGCCATGGCCCTTGTAGCCAGCAGTGGCGGCCGGACACGCCGGAGCAGTGGTCATAGGGGTGGAGGAGCTGGATGAGGACGAGGCACTGGAGGGGTCACCTTCTTAGTCTTCTTCGCTGCCTCCTCGGGAGTGCCGACGCGGTGGCCGTCAATTTCCTTGCCCGCTTGCTAGCGGCAGGAACAACGGGAGGGCGACCGCCAAGTTGCCGGTGATGGTTTTTGGTGAGGTGGATCAAATGAGATTTTTGGTGCATAACCTTTTTTTGGGTGCGGGTGTCGGCGTGGGGGTTGTTTTCAGCGGAAATGCGCCGTCGGCAAGGTTGTCAGAATCGTGATTCTGTAATACGATTCTACGACTTTACGATCCAAACTAACCCCTGTGATTCTACGGTTTTAGTTCATAGAAGCTACGTTTATACGATCTTGATAGTGAAGATTCTACGAATTGCGATCCTACCATCGGAGCTCCGATCCGATTCAAAATCGCGATTCTGAGAACCTTGGCCGGCGGCGTTGGCCGGTGGGGTGGCGGACAGGGTTTGGCTATCCATTCCAGCCAAAATCGAAAGCATGAGCGCTGGCTCCGGCGACTACGGGTGGCAGCAACGGGAAGGGTTGGCCACTCGGGCGAAAGAGGAATTGGTGACATTTTTACTGGTGCCGTCGAGGTTGAGTATATTTAGGAGGGTTGGTGCACCTTTTGGGCCGGAGGAGGATAATATTTACTCCACTAACTGTTTGGGAGTTTGGCTAAGTATGGTTAAGCGCCTATTTTGCTCCTCTAACCAATTACATGGATGGGTTAGAGTTTCTCTAAGGGATACTTTGTCGGAAAACTATCATAGGTGTGTCATTCCTGGTTTCCTAAGGAGTCGTAACCTTACCGAACAAGTGAGATGTCATAATCTTGGAAGACCTGGGGAGCAGTAGGTGGAGGCAAGTCCACCGCCTTATACCACATGTATTTGGGTGCCATGCGAAACCAAGAAGGCCGAAAATTCCAACAGAAGTAGCATTTTGACAACATTTGGTTACATTTCAATCATATTTGGAAAAATGTTGGTGTTGGTTGAAATCTGGTTAAAACCAAATGAGTGAGCTGGTCTATTATATAGCTTTCCCGGTTGCGTAGCATAATTGAACAACAGCTAAATTCTTCTCAACATGCATGGAACTAAAATAATACTCCTACTAAGGAAAAGTTAGACCCTGATGACCATTAAGCGACCCTCTTTGTCCCCTTCCAATGGTCAGCCTCCCTCACACAAGTCCACTATAGCTTTGATGCTACAGCCCATACCACACTGTACCCTTCATATATACTCAGATTCCCCTCTCTCTTTCTCCCCCGTTCCATCCATTCCAACCTACTTCTACACCTCAAACCGCATCAAGATCCCTTCATCTCCATGGCCGACGAGTGGTGGAGTGGTTCACAGAGGAGCCACGGGACGTCGGCGTGCTCCGCCGCGCCACTCATGGACACGGGTCACGCAGCCACATGCGGCTGGACGTCCCCGGCCGCGGAGTCGACGAGCTCAATAACCTTCCAGGATCCCCACAGGAGCAGCAGTACTATCGCTCATCAGCCTTCATCCGATGCCGCTTCCTCGATTGGTGATGCACACATGGACTGGACGCACGCCTTCTTGTAAGTAGCCTTCCATCTTCCATCTTTCTTCTAGCTGCCCGTGTGGATGACTAAGGTCCTCGCTTGATCGAGTTTCAGGAGCGGGAGAAGCGACGCTAGCTTCCAAGCCGTGCTTCAAGACGACATGCCGGCGTCAATGACGACGAGGCCCTTATTTCGTGCTCATCAGCCGGCCGTCGACGAGGCCGTGATGAGCAATCCGTTCAGGGACATGAGCCACAGCTTCAGCTTGCTCGACCAGGTGCCTGCAGCGTCGTCTCCGTACGGCACGGCGCCACTGCAAGGCATGTTCGACAACGCCGGGGCGTCGCGCAACGTTTCGGTGTTGGGGGAGTGCCAGTCATCCACCAGCTACGACGGCACGGCGGCGATGCAGTTAAATCAAGCGGCGACGCAGATGCTAGGCGGTGGCGCCCAACTGCAGTACTTGTCCGGGTCCGGCGGCTACTTGCCTTTCGGCGGCGCCCCTCTATCGTCGCAGCTTCTCTTGCAAGCCCTACAGCCCAAGACCAGCTACAGCTCTAGCTCCAATACCCTCATGGCGAAGGTAATTAACCACATGGAGAATATTAGTAGTTTACTACCAGAGGCCATACAGCTAGGGTTTCGTTAAGCTATGCATAACCTCAGTTTCTCCTGCAGTCTGCCGAGCACGCGTGCTCACCGCCGGTGAGGAGAAGCGAGCCCGACTCGCCTGCCGCGGCGAAAAGGCCACGGATCGAGGCGCCGTCGCCGTTGCCCACGTTTAAGGTGCGGCCCGATCGATCCGAGTAGATTTGTAGATCTTTCTGCATTTCAGGGTCACTTTTTGTTGCTTCGATCGATGGCTGGTGTTTTCCTTTTGCGAGCATCGATGGACGATGACTTTTGGATTGCATAAAAATTTCTTTTGAGCTGCAGGTGAGGAAAGAGAAGCTAGGGGACAGAATCACTGCGCTCCAGCAATTAGTCTCGCCTTTTGGAAAGGTATTAGTTCTTCTTTCTGCTCTGAATCAACTCCCTATCTTTCCTCGCCACCGTTCCAATTATCGGAGAGAACAAGTGCTCTTCTACTGAACCCGTCTGAGATCGATAATGACCTAACTTATCGCTGGTGTCCTCGCATGCACTTTAGACCGATACCGCATCGGTTCTTCACGAGGCCAACGAATACATCAAGTTCCTCCATGACCAAGTTGCGGTGAGTGCCCAAAATCACCACGCCTGCCTTGCTGCGTCCACATTTCTTGTTCATATTCCGGAACATCGCTTATAAATTGCTCAACACTGAACTCCCTGCAGTCTCTGACCTATCCGTACTTGAAGAATGTGAACCCGTTGCAGCAGTTCCAGCAGAAGGTAAGAAACTGAGTTTATATCAATTTGTCCATCTTATATGTTTCTGTTGCTTGGCTGTTGATGACATTTGCTTGGTAGGGTTCCGAGAATGCGAAGGACGATGGTGGCGAGCCGAAGAAGGACCTCCGAAGCCGAGGCCTGTGCCTTGTGCCGGTAGCAACGACGTACACGGTTGCGAGCGAGACGGTGCCGGAATTCTGGTACCCAACATTTGGAGGCACGTTTAGGTAGAGATATAAGGTAGTTTTAATTAGCTTTCAGCATGTACACGTGCTAAGCAATTTGTACATGTCCAGATTACAAACAAACACAGTGTTGAGGCTAAAGCAAAGCAAAGGCGCATGTTGCTAGAGTACTAAGATAGTATGTATGTAAACGGTGATCATTAAACATAATATTAGTAGCTACCCTGTGAAGAAAAAGCAAATAGATAATGATCCAAGCAATGAAGAAATCAAAAGATATTTGGAAAGGCCAAAAGGGGAGCTATAATATAATACAAGTTTTAGAGTGGTTGGGCTTTTTTAGAACCGTTCGTTGATGTCGATCTAACGGCAGACAAATACGAAGTACTGGGTAGTACTCCGATGAAAGTACGCGAAAGTACTAAAATGAGTGGGGCCGGTACTCGTGACAAGGTGGGGACGCATTTTAATCTAGGGGCAGTTTAGTCCTAGGAAAATTTGCACGCGCCGCCCCTCTCGTCGAATGCATAACCGCCGCCATGGTGCTACACATTCCACAATTACTCATCGGCGGCCTCCCTCTCCTCCAAGTCCACCACAGTCATCTCCTCCTTCTTGCCGCTGCAACTTAGCTCCACTCAGGCAACCCCCCCACCCCCACCCCCTCTTCCACGACAGATCGAGCTGATGGCCGGCGGCGAGAACACCGACTTCGTGCAGATCGCCGGCGGCGACCAGGTCAAGTTGGCCAGGTTGAGGGAGATCCGTTCTTGGTTTGACAACACAAGGCAGATGAGCTGGACGGCAATGGCCACTCTCAAGAATTTGACGAAGAAGGAGAGGGCAAAGCTTTGCCCCGCGCCCGCACAACCGATTCACAAGATCGAGATCCTCCCCTGGGCGATGGAGCAGGCCAATTCGTCCAGCAAGTGGACCAGGCGGAGGTGGTGGGCGTTCAGATCCAGGGTAGAGCATCCACTGGATCAGGAACCCACCGTGCATGAGGTGCCGTTGCAGATTGTGCAGCCTCCAATCGAGTCACCGGAGACTCCGAAGCGCAAGATGAGGAGGACAGTGGTCGCGACCTCGCTTTCCCGCCGTTCTCCACGCTTCCCTCGCCGCTCTCCTCGTCTGAACGGCGGCGGTAGCTATGTTTAGAGTAAGCTTCCCCACTCCTCATCTTCCTACTGCTCGTGCTTACATCGTGGTGATACTGATCGTAATAGCTCAGAGAGGGAATGCTAGATGGCATTTTAATCTGAATGAATTGCATGAACATTTGAGTACATGGATTTGGAGGATGGATTATGATGTATGTAAACCCTAGGCATCATATGAACCCTAGGAAAAATTAGTAATGTTCTAGTGGTAGACACTGAAATATTTCGATACACACCGGTAGGCACTGAAATATTTCGGAACTGCCCTAGGGAAAATTTGTAATGTTGTAATGGTGGACACTGAAATATTTCGGTACACACCGGTAGGCACTGAAATATTTCGGTACTGCCCTAGACAAAATTTGTAATGTTGTAGTGGTAGACACTGAAATATTTCGGTACACACCGATAGGCACTGAAATATTTTGTTACTACAATTTCAGTACACACCGATGCACACTGAGTTATTTCACTACTGCAGTTTCAATACACACCGATACACACTAAAATATTTCAGTACTGCAAATTCTATACAAAGTTGGCATTTTGTCATTTATGTGTGAATTAATCCATGCATCATATGGCCTAACTTTGTACATGAGTTTGGGTCAATTTCATGTCTATTTATTGTTAAAATTATTGTCATGCCATGAAACACAAGACAAGTCACTGACCCAAGCTTGCAAAGATGCCATATCAATGTTGCTGATATGAATATGCATGTTTTCACCAAGTCTTGTGTCTGAATTAAAACTGAGCATTTTTTCTTGATGGTATCCATGGATCTAGAACTCCTATGAATTTGCTCATGTTGGATGTTTTGTTCTCCATCATTTGTACTAGCATTCCGTGCGATTAGATGCCATGACAAGACCCCTGGCATATTTATTTTCTTGCCTCCAACATCACATGTGTGTTTTGCAGGAAAAAACCTGGAGTTCACCAGGCTGCCTGAAGTTGTGAGGCTGGGAGGCTGATGGTGCTGCTACTGGCTGATCCTTCTTCTTTCAGTTTTTGTTCGTCATTTCTCAAGCCGTTGGACCAGGGCTACTTCCCCATGTGCTGTTAATGTATTAAGTAGTTCCTTCGAATTTGTAGTATTAGTTAGTTTGAATGTGGAAGTACCTTAATTTTTAGGAATGAAATGTTGCTATGTATGACCAAGGGTTTCATACCTTAATCTTTGGATAATTAATTATGTGAACTGTTGGATGTGGCGCATAACGAAACGCCTCTACCATTGATACTAGTTCAACATGTCGGTCCAATTAGAGACCAGCCACTACCATATAGAACAGTTAGCATTTCATACTACAACCTGGCACGTACAAAACATCACATAGTGGAAGCACATCCCTAAGCACCTTGCATTGTACAAGGTCTTAGAGACAAGCCTCTACCATATATAACAGTTATCATGTCACACTACAACCTATAAAACATCACACAATGGAATAATCATAGCTAGTAGAGCATTAGTTACCAGTTAATAATAGTTGCAATCCATCACAAGCAATAGTACCTAGATATGAGTAGATATAGGTACGGTAATACACGACAAGTACTCGCAAACAAGAGCTAACATAACAAGTTCATTTCACATTGATACATGGCCCACCCCAGTTCTAAATGAGGTGGATGGTGATCATCATCCTCAAGTCATGGCGACGGGTGTTCGCAACAGTGAGTAGGATGGCCTGTCCTACCCGAAGATTCTTGGCACAAAGGAACTTCTTCCACCCTGCCCTGCTCAAGACAATGCGACCGTCCGTGTCCACTGCATAGGCACAGCTGGTGATGGAGCCCGTTCTGGTAAGGCGTAGTCCAGCAGCCATGCCTTCTTTGTCCGGGTCGATGCCACAACTATCAAGTAACCTCTTAGGTAATTTCTGAAAACAGTTGATATATGATCATGTCACGTGCAATTATCAACAAAGCATACACTTCAAGACACATATATCATTGGATTCAACACTGAGCATATATATCATCACATCACTACACTATACGCCAAGCATCAAATTACTACAGTAATTAGGCATATCATTAGATTACTGCGTACACTAAGCATATCATCCCATATTACTACACTACATGCATGTCATAAAATTCTTCACTAAATGAATTCTAAACTAGGCCTCTCATCACAGTACTACAACATGCATATCATATGAACTACTACACTAACTAAGCATGCATATCATGTAATTACCACACTAAGTAACATACCATGATATGCCGTTTAACATTCGTCCTTGTGAGGTGGGTCACGAATGGCTTCCCTAGGTAGTCTTCACGTAGCAGAAGCATGTCCCAGAGGTTGCCGATTTCCTCGTCGCCCAGTCTGAGTCCTTGGGCATACAGGTATTCAACAAGTGGGTTCTCATCATCATCTAAATCGTCATCATCTGAATCAGAACCATCTTCCTCCTCATGAACTTCATCCTCACTATCCGGAATCAAATTTAGATAGATAACAGAAATCCTGGGCCTATCTCTTCTGAAGGAGAAGCTGATCAATTCACCCCCACTAAGACGCATGCGGGCGATGAAACGATCCAAATCATCTCCTCCTATCTGGGTTATCTTTCGCCCCTTCTCGACCTGCATAGTGTATGGGCCCCCAAGAGCGTCGAAGGTCACGGTGTCTGCGACGAGCTCATTGAATGCTAATCTCACATGCATGGTACGATCTGTGTAAGATAAAAACAAATAACAGACACAATACATTAGTGGAAATAGCAAAAAAACAAAAAGAATGTACTGTCAGAAGGTTCATATAAATTGTTACCGCTGCAAAAACAAAAGAAGGCTGGAAGTAGATGCCGAACAACATGGCAATAGAAAGGCTGGTCCGACACCGTGAGTTGCAGCGTCCACATTGTGCTTCCTCCATTCTACACAGAACATGTTGAACTCTAAGTTGAATTGTACATAGTACAATACAAAGATCATACATATAATAAATCATAGTGATAACCTATACTGGTAATGGCCAATCAATCTATTTTCTATCATCTACGTAATAAAGCAATGCCAATGACAATGGCAATGCCCGTCTCATCTAAACCTGGGAATAGTTCGGCATCCAAACTAAAACCAGTCCAATCCACGGCACACATCAAAACCAAACCAATCCAGATATTTTCATTTAGAATCTAGACCAAACCGAACTATACATGCTCGTCATCCAACCCAGTCCAAACCGTTTTCAACTTTTGGATTGAATCCAAAGGTTCAAACCGTGGACAAAGCCATATGCGAGGGCACGCCATGAATCTAGATCAGACATGGCGTCAAATCTCGAGAGAGCCGACGAGCTCCTGCCGGCAACAGCGGCTCTTGGATTTGAAGCAGTAGTAGGTGGTAGTGGCGGCTCAAACTAATTGATTGATTTGGTCTCAAACCATAGAAACCAAATCAAGATCCAATCCAAAAACTAAGTTTCATTCCAAACCAATCGGCTCAGATTCGCCTCCATAGGGAGACGCGGTTGGGGAAGGGAAGAAGAGGGGAGATCTCACGTACTTGCCGGAGTTGGCGGCGGTCGCGCACCGGCAGCAAAGAGAGGGGTCGTCGAGAGATGGTGGCGGCGGCAGTGGCTCTGGTCGAGAAGGGGAGAAAGAAAGATGTGGAGTGGTCGAGACGGGGAGAAAGAAAAATGTGGTACATGTGGTGGCTCGGTTGTGTGGATGACAAGGGGACCCACTTGTGAGACCAATAGCAATTGATGGCAAACCACAGGAGGTGCACGACCGCCACATCCCCACGTGGAATGGGGATGGCTGGGTGGGTGTGTCAAGTCAAATCGGCACCCGCGGCTTCTCGGTAACTCCAAAAGGCAGGAGCAGTGCATTTCTTCCCCAAATCGGGTAGAAAACCCTCGTCCTCTCCCCACCCTCTCTTCCTCACCACCTCACCACCCTCTCCTCCTTCCTCACCACCCTCCTCCCTTCCTACGCCTCCCTCCTCCTGTCTTCGATCGACAATGAAGCGCGGACGTGAAGATGCGGCGGACGAGCCGGAGGCAACCATCGGAGCAGAGCAGTCTGCTGCCGTGGCTGCAGCCATAGGTGGAGCGGCTGAGTCCGTCGTAGCGGCGGAAGCTGGCGGTGCAGCGACCGTTGTGCCTGCTCCCGCTGCCATCGCAGCCGTCGAGGCACCCGTCGGCGAGCACAAGGTCGGGGAAGATGTGGAGGAGGAGGAGATGAGAAGGCGTAAGTGCAAGGTGCATGACAAAATCGAAGAGCTCTTTGAGGAGAACACCATAAAGGAGCTCGATGTAGATTGCAGGAAGGGCAGCGACTTCGACGAGGATGCCATCGACGAGCTATCTGAGGTAGTACTCTGTTTTTTGCTCTGTTTTTTTATGACATTGGGGTTTTTCTTGTTAACTAGATGAGCATCAATTTCACTTGGGCGTGCTAGTTCTACATATGTAGGATTGTAGGGATCTAGCATAGATCTTCATGTTGGATGTGGATTTTTAAATCTGATTCACATTCTGATTCCAGCAGATACTCTGGTTTTTTTTCATGGCATTGGGGTTTGTCTTCTTAACTAGGTGAGCATAAGTTTCACAAGGGATACATTAATGAAAGAAGTGGGGTAATGAACCCAAATACAAGAAAATGTTCATGGCAGGGATACATTAATGAAAAAAGTGGGTTAAACAATGGATATATGGCAGGATTCTCCCTTGGCTTTCCAAGGACAGTGACAAAATGCTGCAGTTCCCGATTCATTTTAGTTTATGTAGATGAATTAATTTGCATACATGTTCATAGATGATTAGTTTGCACACATGTTCATAGATGATCCATTTGCAAATTCTATACAGATTTCCATTTTGCAAAGAAAGTGATCGCTCCCTTAATAATTATGGGCTGACAGTACATATCCACTGGATACCAAAAAATCAAAACATTTCATCTAGCCAATTTTCCACAGTATGTTATCTAGATGATCACAGCCACATCTCTCATCAATATGAGCAGTGAGACACCCCATAGCTCCTTTACCAATTTCCTTCTGAAACTTATCAGGGTCTAACAATGTTGGAGAAGCAGTATTGCCGCTGTTAGAAAAAATAATGGTTTCTTCATTCCAGTAGATAGAACAAACCCCCCTTGTATGAAACATGGAGGAGTATAATGAAGCCATTTTTCTGATTCCAATAAGAATTACACTTGTAACAAGTATCAAATATCATTAAACCAAGCCACTTCACGAAGTCTTTCATGTGTTAATTATGTACTACTTGTGCACTAATCTATAAATGCAACTATTCCACCGTCCATATTTATGCATGTCAATTTCTTTGGCTCAATTATGTATGTGCACATACGCCTTGTTTCTAGCAAATAGATAGTTGCCATGTTACACATGTGTACTTTCAAAACATTGTAATTAAAGTCAATGTACCATAATAGATTAGCTGAGTTCTTCTATGTGTACTAATTCACTAATTCACAGGAGGATGACGACGACGTGGACTACAACATGGACAACAGGCACAGCAAGAGCCGGTACACCCTGAGGCATCTGATTGCTAGGAAGATCAAGTATCGTTTCTTTGGCAAGATTGGGTGCCCTTTCTATTGCAAGGTGATCGGTGGCGGTATAGATGGCATGATCCAGCATGCCTTCAGCACTGGCAATGGACATGGTAAGAAGCATAAAGCCAGTACTCTGGCTAAACATGCTGCCTACGCACGCTTCCTCGAGATTGTCAAAGTCAATGAGCCCTACAACATGCATTGAAGAAGGGAGAGAAGTGATGTGCTGCTAGAGTGCTGCTGCTGCCCCAGGACCGCCGTGTCCTCTTATGTTATCTATGTTTCTTTGTTGTTCGAGTCTAAAACTGATGTCCTATGGTGTGTCTGAACCTATGCTGAGCGGTGGTTGATCTGCCGTTTATGTTAAGAGTTTGCTGCTACTCTGGTTTAGTGTTCCTAGTTGTTAATACTATTTTGGTGATGCATGTTTAAGCCTTGTACAATGCTAGATGCTTAGGGTGGTGCTTAGAAAAATAAACTGGGTTTTTCTGAAGCACCGGTGCCTATTTCTACAGGAGAGACGCCTAGTTATGCGTCTACCCTATACAAATAAGTACATGTGCTTAAGAAAAGCCTGGTTTATTTCTATAAGCAACTCCCCTAAGCACCTTGCATTGTACAAGGCCTTAGCAACTCAAGTATCGTACGGTGGTCTATGTTATGGTTGCTGTGTTGTTCTGCTGTATGGTGATGCATGCTAGGAACTCTAATAATATGACTATGGTAGTTATAGCTTGGCATGACTATGTTTAGTGTATAACTCAGCATGTTCCTGCCATATCTATGAGCAGTTACAACTGGACTATGCATTAATTTTTGACAAAATTAAAGCATGCAAATGATTGCCGATTCCACCTATTGCCAAATCAAGCTCTGTACTGATGATGCATTAGATATTGCAATAAGTAGAGGATGCTCATGATTGCCAAAAGTACCTATTTCCACTTTCTGATAAGAACTAAACGTGTATCAAATGATGCTAAAAGTAGAGCATGAGCATGAGAATGTATCAATGCATTAGATATTGCAATAAGTAGAGGATGCTCATGATTACCAAAATTACCTATTTCCACTTTATGATAAGAACTAAACGTGTATCAAATGATGCTAAAAGTAGAGCATGAGCATGAGAATGTATCAATGCATTAGATATTGCAATAAGTAGAGGATGCTCATGATTGCCAAAAGTACCTATTTTCACTTTCTGATAAGAACAAAACGTGTATCAAATGATGCTAAAAGTAGAGCATGAGCATGAGAATGTATCAATTGATGATCAATTGATGCTACCTATTTGTGTTTGAATGGGCTCAATAAAGCTGGTGCTGGTTTATGCTCTCTGCGTGACCGTGATGGTAACGAAGACACTTGGTTGGCTATGGTCTTGCTGTCAAATTTAAGTTTCAGTTCTTTAATACTCTTTGTTTTTGCTGCTTCCTCGGGATCGACTAGCTTTCTCGGGCGTCCACGTGCTCTCTTCCTTTTGGGGGAGTTGGGTGCACCATTTTTGGGGGAGTTGGGTGCACCGGTATCCTTCTGGGAGTTGGATGTGTCAGGTTCGTTGGAACCATCAGGATTGTTGACTAATTGTACGTCCTCTTCTGAAGCATCAGGTAGAACTGCTTGCTGGGCATCATACACCTCCTTTTATATAAGAGAGAGTGCCGCGTTAGTTCTAATCATGAGACTTATGAAATAAATGATATATTCTTGATGTAGCGCTAACCGTTATGGGGAACTTATATGATTCGAGACGAAGCGCATTGCAATTTGAATGCAGTAAGGCTGTACATATTTTCCACCTGAAAATATCTATCCTTGCCTATATTGGATAACCGACACTGACGTCAGCATAGCTTTCAAGCTAAACAAAGCACAAATTTAAATTAGGCATTCAATTACCTGGTTCAAAATATCGGTCATCTCATTCCCGTTCCATGACAACATGTACTGCAGTGTCCAAACCGCACAGGAAGTCCTGCGATGTTTAGTTAAATATCAATAATCTTATTTGTGTACGCAAATAATAATTTATGAGGCCATGCGTACCCATCGGTCTGTTGTGGTATGTTCTCATAGCGTTTTTTGGTCCATTCGGCAAAATTGATGTTCTTAGCTGGTGATATCAACCCTTTCTTGACAGCTTCATCAATGTAGAACTGAATCGAGTCCACCTAGGGTACAACGAGTTATACATAGGGTTACGGTACTTTGGGAGCTCATGTTCCATGCGGATCAAAACAGGCAGCAAGAGAACACTTACAAGACAATCTTCCTTGGTCTTGTCGCAATGATAATTCATGGAGTTCAGAGTCTGAATTTCTTTTTTGTCAAAATTAAACACCATTAGCATCCAATGGTTTTGGTGTACATTCAGTGGGACATGCACCTGCAGTAAAATTTGGGTTGGGTTGAGAACCGAAATTTGTCGTGTACAGTGTGTACGTAAACTATGAAAGTGTGGAAAACGTGTACCTTTCGGCGCCCTACAAATTTTCCTGCTACACTAGCTAACCATGAGGCTGCACGTCCAACAGGAACCACCCCCTTCATTTGTAACAACTTTTCGGTTTCTTGAGGGGATATGATTGAGGTAGTATCATTCTCAATTTGGCTAATGCGAGCATATGCCATAATAACCTGCCAAATTTTCAATCATACAATAATAAGATAGTTGTTGCAGTAATGATGTAGAATAGAGTATAATGGGCTTACATCACCATAAATGTATTTGTCGTCCAAATTTCGCTTCAGATTTTCTGCTGTGAGGGTAATGTCTCCGATTCTAGCTATTTCAACAGGGTCGTATGTTCCGCGGATGTAAATGGCTGTCTCTATGTCCTCATCCGTGAACTTGTAATCATTACCAAAGACAGGCTTCATCAGAGTTAATTGTGGTTCCTCATTGTTTTCCATCACATGTCTTGCACTTGGTGTACTCGAAGTCCCTGTCATGAATTGGCTAGCCCTAGGAGTTCCTGTCAGGGATGAATTGCACACATTGACTTGATCCTACAATGAATAAAGGTAGTTCATCATTAGTTTGTTACTTTTAGATATTAACGTGTTGGGCCATATTGATCACCTGCACGCCTCCTTTCTGTGACACTAATTGTCGGTTGCTTGTAAATTCGTATTTTAATTCCTGTAACAATGCAAACAATAATGAACATGAAGGAACATATTCATAAAAAATACAAAATGCATAGTATGACATACATGGAGTTCCCTCCTTAAGTCTGTAATTTCATCCTCGGCCTTCGACAACCTAGGATTAGTGCCAGTTTTAGTCTTCCTGTCGATCAAGTCTTCACCTAGAGTCTGGTATTTGACATCAAATCTGTGCTCAATTTCCATTAACTTCCTGCCTACCTTCTTTTCATGATCAGCAATGCATGTATTCATGATTTCAACTACCATTTCAATCTATGTAAACAAAATAAAACCCCGTTGATAACAATAGCTAAATGAATGAGGTTCCATGACACCTATTTGTGATATTGCAAAAACAAATAGTCTTTGGAGTACATACTTGCTGGCTACTAAATTGTTGTCCTTGTGATGGTGCTCGATACGAATCATGTTGATGCACATGTTCATCTTTTTTTCTTGGAAAATTATTAGAATTCTCGGACGGTCGTTGAGGAGCACAAATTTCCATGACAGCCTATTTTTATAAAATATAATGAACCATTAGTATCAAATAAAAAATCGGATATAGAAAGTTCAATTGTAGATAGGTACCAGCCCGTTATGAAGATCTCCTTTCTCGTAAGAATCGCTTCTTAAAGTAGCCATCATTTCGTCCCATCGTGCGATCAATGGAGGGGGTCTAGAAGCATACATTAATCGGCCACTACGCACGTGCTCCCAGTACCAATACTACACAATAAATTAGTTCATCACCATACGGATATGCAATAGAACAATAATTAAAGGACATTAAGTAGTGATCTAGCACTAACCTGGAGCAGAATTAGATTTCCTTATAGATTTATGTGATCTCGATTTCTAAACTTGTGAACGGACTTGAAGAAGTGATTAAGTGTGAAACATCCCCAGTTAAATTTCCGAAGGTTTTCAAGATCTGTAACAAGGTTGAGAAATTTCGAGTCCACATAATGTTGTGTTGTTGGTGCTAGAATAGTACCAATTGCGTACAGAATGAACCGTCTCAGGAAATCACCGTCTGGGGCTTTGGAAGCTCGGATCGCCGTTTCAAGGTCAGAAATCAAAATTTGCCCATTGTTTGCATAGGCGGTAAACAATTCTATGTCGGTTTGCATTTCCAGATGTGGCTCTATATCCTCCCCTTCTATCGGAATGCCAAATATACCTTGCATGTCCTCTTTTGTTATAGGAATTGGCATTTTACTGATGGTAATGGATTGCGTGTCCATATCTATGCTCTTGGCTAGTCTAACCAACATTATGCACCATAGAGTCACTTCATGCATCTGGGTTAGACCGCCAAGACTGGTTTCTGATATGATGTACTTTTTGTGGTCTTGTGACAATAGTTTCATGGTTTTTCCAAACCTTGTCTGTGAGCATACTAACTTCATATGACCATGCTTTTCGGCGAGTGCCTATTACATGCCATTAAATTATACTGAGTACACATGCATTATGTGTACGAAACGATTGTACACAAACAGTCAATTACTTACCGCATCGGTAATTTCGGAGATGGGCTTTTCTCCATTATGAAGGTTCGTATCTGAAACTGACATTGCTGGCTCGTATGCAATGATAAAATCCGGCTCAATTAATTTGAACAAAATTGGAAAATGTATAACAAAATTAGTAGAGAATTAATTTTCACAAAATTAACTGGGTCATTTAACATATGATCCACTTATGGGTTTAAGCACATAACCTATTTGGGTGCAAAACCTATGAGGGTTCAACTACTAAAGGAGTGGCGGACAATGATTATAAAGAGTTATGATCAGGTAATACCTTATCTCGAACACGGTGCCACCGAGTAGATGGCGGTGGTTAGTGTGTCGGAAACTATAAGTGCCGGTATAGCGCAGTCGACGGCGCAAAGGAAAAATGGCGTGTTCACGCGAGGAGGAGGTGGCGAGAAGAACACTGACGTCCGAGCCCTCAGATCATGTTGGCGGTGGGCGGCGAGTGGTGGCCGCCGACTCTTGTATTCCGTGGGCGACCGACGTCTCCGATCTGATCTTGCAGCGGTCGTGGGAGGTGCAGACGGCCCGGGTGGTTAGAATGCGGAGCTGTAATCGCGGGATTTAGGGAGGGGTGGGCCGCGTGAGTTATGTGAGATTTGGATAAATGATATAAAGAAATAAGAAAATCTTGTCAACTCATTTAGGGGTTTAGGGGTTTAGGGGTTTAGGGTTATTAGGGTTTAGGGGTTTAGGGGTTCAGTGTTTAGGGTTTAGTGGGGGGGGTTAGGGTTATCAGGGTTCAGGGTTTAGTGGGGGGGGTGGGTTAGGGTTATCAGGGTTTAGGGTTGAGTGTTGACATGCAAGCCCGGAAATGCGCGTGTCAGAGATCGTACTTGCATGTATATGTACTAATGATCCCAAACTTTCTTAATGGCATCCCATGACCACATAGAGAATGCATGCATAATGATTTCCATGTGGGGCAAAATTTTGAATGTTTTTACGATTTAGTGGGGGGGTTAGGGTTATCAGGGTTTAGGGTTTAAGGGTTTTAGGGTTGACGGAACTATGTTTGTCTTACGGTGGACGTAGCACACACACCGGACATTGGTGGAGCGTTGGTCTACAATGGATTCCCTCCGGTAACATCGATCCGGTCCGTTGAATGGCTCGGCCGACAAACTTCGTGCCACATAGAGCATGCATCCATCCACTGTACCGGATCAATGTTGGGTTGGTTTCATACAGGTGAGGAACCCAGCTAGTGCTTTTGGGGTGTTGACATGCTAGGCCGGAAATGTGCGTGTCAGAGATCGTACTTGCCTGTATAATCCCAAACTTTTTTCATGGCATCCCATGACCCCATAGAGAATGCATGCATAATGGTTTCCATGTGGGGCAAAATTTTGAATGTTTTTACGGTTTAGTGGGGGGGGGTTAGGGTTATCAGGGTTTAGGGTTTAAGGGTTTTAGGGTTGACGGAGCTATGTTTGTCTTACGGTGGACGTAGCACACACACCGGACATTGATGGAGCGTTGGTCTACAATGGATTCGCTCCGGTAGCATCGATCCGGTCCGTTGACTGGCTCGGCCGACAAACTTCATGCCACATAGAGCATGCATCCATCCACTAGACCGGATCGATGTTGGGTTGGTTTCATACAGGTGAGGAACCCAGCTAGTGCTTTCGGGGTGTTGACATGCTAGGCCGGAAATGCGCGTGTCAGAGATCGTACTTGCGTGTATAATCCCAAACTTTCTTCATGGCATCCCATGACCCCATAGAGAATGCATGCATAATGGTTTCCATGTGGGGCAAAATTTTGAAT
>NC_041384.1:567971844-567994503 GCF_002162155.2 Triticum dicoccoides | reverse complement strand
ATGGTTTCCACGTGGGGCAAAATTTTGAATGTTTTTACGGTTTCGTGTGTGTGTGTGTGGGTGGGGGGGGGGGTGTTAGGGTTATCAGTGTTTAGGGTTCAGGGTTTTTTGGTTTTTTGGGTTTAGGGTTAGGGTTGGTTTACAATGGATTCCATCCGGTACCATCGATCCGTTCCATCCACTGGTTGGGCCGACAACCTTCGTGCCACATTGTTCACATTGTCCAATTAACACTTTGTATAGATTTTTTGGGTAAAAAATGAACGAAATAATGCAACTAATCTGAACGTAACGTTTGGCATGTATCAAACCAAGTAGCCACTATTCCTAAAAAACCCAGTTAGCCACTAATTGCGCCAAACATATCTCGTATTTACCAACGAAAATGGATTGACAATTATTTCTGGAAATTCTTGGAAAGAATTTATTGCTCTTCCTTTTTTTAGAGAAGAATAAGTTACAAATTTGCTAACATAACAAATTTGTTGTTCAAACAGAAACTGCCTCATCATGTTGTGCCCCAAGACATGGCAGAATATGATGCCATAACCATTGTTTTTCATCCTAACTCTTGATGATGCTGCTGTACCTGGGAAATCAAGGGATTTATCTGTTTGTTTCCCATGTTCCACATGTGCCTCTGGAGTTGCTACATCACAACATAGTAAAATAATTTGCGTTCTTTATAAATCCTTGATGTAATGTGCTACTTTACAAATCATCATAATCGTACTATTTGTGTTAGATCAACTATATTGATGTTCGTGGTACTATGTTATGTTCGGGCTTCTATGTTATGTTCGAGCTATTTCCTCTTTGCTAAATTTTATTTTGGAAACAAGAAATCAGTTTTCAATTTTATTTGTCCTTTCCAATAGATTACAAATGAGCTTTTCCTTGGTCTGGTCATACAAGGCATTAAGCACAAATGACATTGCTTATACAGAAGCTGACTGAAATAATTTGTTAACAACTTCTAATGAGTGATGATCAACAAGTAAACAAATCCCACAACAATTACTGAAAAATAAAATCCCGCGGCCATCAGATTTGCGTGCTTATTCAGATTGATCAACTACCTTAAGTTATTGTTCATCTTCTTCAATTCCACCTTGAGTTCCGCATCCGCCACCATCACAGGAACATTGTCATAGCCCTTATTCTCCACCACCGATGGCAGATCTGCCTCTAGGGTTGCCCCGTGCCTCAAATCAATGGGCAAATCAATTAAGCCATCCGTTTGAACGTATTCATCCAGCCACTCAAAATGCTTGCATGTTTTCAGCTTCTGAAATAGGGAAGGGAAACCCTAAATCCCAATTCCGAGGAAATAAATATAAATCTGGGGTCAGAATTCATAGCAAAAAGACACAACAAAACATAGATTTAACCTTCCGCGCTTCTGGTTTGCTCTCGCATTTCACAAATTTCCGCCCATGGTTTCCATTCTTCTCCGATATGGTTGTCAAACGCTTCAGTGGCGCGATGCGTGGGCAGTCGGGGCATCTGGTCATCGGCAGTGAACCATACCGCGGCCATGATGACGGAGAGGCTGAACTGGACATGGACATCTCTCGTCTCTCACTGTCCATCGGCGATGGCAGGCTTCGTCGCCAGAGAAGAATAACAATTTGGTGGGGCAAGGGAAAGGGAGGCAATGGTGGGCGGCGGCTTGGCACGAGCACGGCGATGGCTCGGGCTTCTGTGATATGTGGTTGGACCCACGGTCAGTGCACATGTTTTGGAAGCCCCGAAAAGATCACGCTCGTTAAAAAAAACTTGCATCGAAGCGCATTACTTCAAAATAACTAATTAACCTTACAATCACGGATATATACCTTCCCATTATACCGCATATCTACCCTATCCTAACCACCCCCATCTACCTTGTTTCTCCTCACATAGCCATCGCCGGGATCGCGCCATCGCTTCTCAAGCGACCACGCCGACGCCGAATTAAAAAGGTCTCCTCCACGGCTCCTCCCATCTTCGATTGCAGTGCTGATTATTTTTTCCATTGATTCGACCAAGAAGTCATTTCCGAAGAGATTAGAAAATCCAGGTTTTGCCATAGTTGAGTAGTTGTGGTGTAATTTGAGTACAGGATGTCATGCAAGAGCTTTTTGATTGATAGTTTGTAGTAGTTGATCGTACGAACTGGTTCTGAATATTTTTTCACAGTCGTATTGTTTCGAATTAGTTGGATGAGGTTGTGGATACAGTTTTCATACTATGGGTATATGTGTTGCTGTAGGGACCATGGTCTCAGAGGCGCATAACAACTGTGCGGAGTACGACAAGTCTTTGCATGAAGCGCGCCGGGAGATCGACTTGAAGGTGCAAAAGGATCGCGGTGAGGTAGATAAGAAACTGAAAAAAGGACGTTCATACGTGGACATGATGATAAAGGAGGAGCATGAGGAGTTTTCTCGTAAGATGGCGAAGATGCGTCTTGAGATTGAAGAAAAGTATAAGCGGGACTGTGAGTACATGGAAAAAAGTTTGTCCTTGGCTACAAGGAAATGCATCAAACATTGCAGAAGGACCGGAAGCTTGTGGATAGTATTATACAGACAGAGCGAGTCAGGATGGATGCGTATGTGTTGCAGGCACGTGCGGATATGGACAGTAAGCTGCTACAGGAGCGGTCGGACATGGACTATAAGGCCATGCTGGAGAAGGTCCGCTTGGAAGGACATATGTTAGAAGACCGTGCGATCTCACGGCCACCCCGACAACATGTCTTCAATTATTCTCCCCCTGTAAGTATATCGCACTGATTCTATATATTAAGGACCTACGTATTCTATGATACAAACATCTTCAATTTGTGGCAACCTTATGTCGGCGATTGTATGTAGGCTAAGCATCATGAGACGGCACAGTCGCCATTCACTCGAGACATTGCGATAGAGTCACCCTTTCAATGCCACATCAGTCCACACCAACAACATATCGTCAATTCTCCCCTTGTAAGTACCTCACAACGATGCATACCCAAGATATTGTATGACCTTTCAAACTTGTGTGTAAACCCACTGTCGACGTTTCATACGCAGGATAAGAAACCTGTGATGGCAGAGTCCCCAGTCACACCACATGAAGGATACATTCCACATAACAAGGTGAGAAGGTTTGAGATGGCACAATCCCCAGTCACTCCACATGAAGGATACATTCCACAAAAGCAGGTAACAATGCCGCAATGTTGCTATGCACATAAAAAATTATGTTTGCCCCTTTACTCATTGAATGTATTAACTCTGATGTGAGATACTAGGTGCTGGTCATGGAATTTTTTGTTAGTAGGGATGATGAGATGTCACATGTCCCGAGAGCATACTTTGATGAACACCCGACAGAAGTCAGAATTTTTGAACCCGCCAAAGTGACATACGATCTCATTATGAGTGAAATGAGAGATGCTTTTGGTTGCAAACTGGGAGCAGAACTATACTACTTCTTACCCGGGTCTGCGTGGAAGCTGCCAGAAGGAATGTTCTTGATTGCAGGATCAGATGATGTACAAAAATGCTTTCTGATCTGAATGGCAGCAAGACATGTCACCTGTATATTGTGAACAATAGAACTACGGGTTGTTTTCCCGAGGATGACGTTGATTCAGAGGTTCAAATTTTACATGTTACATGCATCTAGTTTATGGCTACGTCTTTTTTGAGTTCTTCCTAATACAATTCCTATGGTTTTCTACAGGAAGTGAGAATCCAAGAAATGCAGGGTCTTGCTAGAGAGTTGGCAGAGAAAGACCAAGAACAACTTAAGTTGTATGGTTACATTGATGTTAAATAGAAAAAGATTGAAGCACATGGGTCGTCGCCAAGCCCGACGCAATCTCCAACGACGCAACGCAAGAGGTCACTGGATTTTGGCAGTGCAGAAGACAATATGGAGTAGGCTCAATTGTTTTTCAACCAGTTTAAGCTTCAAACCAGGATTATTTTGTTGCAAACAAACATTTTTTTTTGTGTTTCACACTATGTTCGCAATTATGGTACAATTTATTCATGAGACAGTTCTTTGAACAACAATGCATGTGTTTTATGATCAATCATACAGTTGTTTCTGAGTTGTTTGTGAGATGGCATTGCATCTAAAGAAGTTTCCATCTATAAAACTTGGCACGCAGTCGCATCGGAATCGCGTATCACGCGAGAGGCGTGCGTCGCACGGGAGCTTGTTTTCGGGTAGAAATCATAACATAGTTCGGACAGATAAAGTTCATGTCCGCCACCCGCGCATGCAAACCCACATCACCGCCATTCCCATGCATGCATGCCTCAGGCGCAGACAACGAGATGGCCCAACGGTCCATCCAGCGACCCAGCGGGTGAGGCTGGCATGGGACGGCCCATCCGAATTAGGCCCAAGCGAGCGTCGCGCTGGGCACATCCCAGGGGCGCAGGGAGTTTAGTACCACCTCGCCGAGCGAGCAGAGCTAGCACCGGTTTATATAGCGGGCTGAGCTTTCCCTCTCAAGTTCCTTTCTAAAGCGGGCAGCACATTGCCTAACCGTCTCCGTCCCTGCCTTGTGGGGCCTGCTTGCTACCTGTTATCACAATCTGACGGGCCTCTGCATCCTGGCCCAATAAATGATTGGGTTACTAGTCATATGCAGACCGTTGAATTGTGAACTTTAAGCGGCAAGTAGGCGGGCTTTTTTGTCATATTTCATTTTTTGCATTTGTCACCATTATTTCCATTGCAGCCAGTCCATCATGCTGCATTTTGCACTACTAGGAAAAAGGCTATAGATGGAATGGACACTAATGGCGCACCTGTCATGTGGTGCGTCACTACTATATAGCAGTAGCATCACATGACAACCATAAGTGTTCTGCACCAGCATCATAGCAATCACATAACTACATAACAAAAGCAAACTTGTTCGTCATTACAAAAGCAAACTTGTTCAACACAACAAAAGCAAACTTGTTCATCATTACAAAAGCAAAGTTGTTCAACATAACAAAAGCAAACTTGTTCAACCACATAACTACAAACTGAGACACATAATACAACAAACAACTCAATATTCCCAGTAGTAGGGGTCATCCCAATGATCCTCCGCCTCTTGCCATTGCTCCAAACCTTCTTTGACGGTTTCGATTTTCTTCCATGCCTCGTAGGTGACGTACGCATCTTTCGCTGCGTACTCGATGAGGTTGTTTGGCAGTGGGCTGTCCCCCCATCGTTTGTGGTCCAATTTCTTGTTCATCTTCCCCTTCATTTCCTTGTAGGATGGGTGGATGAGGCTGGCTGCAAACTCAGCCAAAGACTGCCACTTCTTTCCATTGTTTGGAACTCTCCATTTGCGCTGCATGTCGACGTACTTGCCGGGGTTGATCTCCAAACCAGACAACTTCAGCTTCTCCTTGTCACCTCCAATGGAGAAGCCAACAAAGGTGTACAGCTTCTTCTCCTGCAGGAGCGGGCGGAGTTCCTTGGGCCTGCATCAAATTAATCTGGTGCATCAAATTCATCTACTTCAAAAACTTCAGAAACTACTAATTAGATAGAAACTTCAGAACTAGTATTGCATCTACTTCAGAACTTCAGAACTAGTATTGCATCTACTTCAGAACTTTAGAACTTCAGAACTATTGCATCTACTTCAGAAACTTCAGAAACTACTAATTAGACAGAAACTTCAGAACTTCAGAACTAGTATTGCATCTACTTCAGAACTTCAGAACTATTGCATCTACTTCAGAAACTTCGGAAACTACTAATTAGACAGAAACTTCAGAACTTCAGAACTAGTATTGCATCTACTTCAGAACTTCAGAACTATTGCATCTACTTCAGAAACTACTAATTAGACAGAAACTTCAGAACTTCAGAACTAGTATTGCATCTACTTCAGAACTTCAGAACTATTGCATCTACTTCAGAAAGTTCAGAAATTTCAGAAACTACTAATTAGACAGAAACTTCAGAACTTCAGAAACTTCAGAACTTCAGAACTAGTATTGCATCTACTTCAGAACTTCAGAACTATTGCATCTACTTCAGAAACTTTAGAAACTACTAATTAGACAGAAACTTCAGAACTTCAGAAACTTCAGAACTGGATGTTTTTACCATTTGGTTGCCGCGGTGATGTGGTATACCAGGACGAGATTCTCCACGCATAACTGCAGAACTGCAGCCATTTGCGGAGGTTCGTCTTCCCTGGTATACTCGACATCAACGCTGATCGACCGAGAAACCATGCCGCCGAGCCTCCTCCTCATGTCGCGGATCCTCTTGTCGGCTTCGTCTGGATTGCTGGTGCATACGACATCCAGCTTCTCCTTCAGGTGGATATCAACCATGAGCGGCACGGTGTAGTCCTGCTTCTGCCCGGGGACCGGAACATCGTCGTCGACCACCAGCGGCTCCTTGCCAGACGCCTCACCACGGTGATGCTTGGCAGACGGAGGGGAGTTTCTCCATGATGCCTCCTCCATTCTCTTGGCAGACGGAGGAGAGTTGCTCCAAGATTCCTCCGCCATTGCCCTCCTGGCCAGCGATGGTGGAGGCAGAGGGGAGTTGCTTGATGGTGGAGGCAGAGGGAGGTAGAGGGAGGAAGATGGAGCGGCAATGGAATGAGGAGGGAGGCAGAGGGAGGAAGATGGAGCGGCAATGGAATAGGAGGGGAGTTACCTGCGTCATGGTCGTGGGGAGTTGCCAGTGGAGGGGAGACGTGGGGAGTTGCCAGTGGAGGGGAGACGTGGGGAGTTGCCTCGAAAACTCAAATGTCCTGCCCTTTGGCCCTCGAAAACTCTGGAGGGGAGACGTGGGCCCTTTGGTTTCTCCTGTTTCTGAAGAGCAGTTTTAACATGGTCCCTCTTACCCCCTCTTTTCACATGAGAGGTAAGAGTATAAAATAGATCTTAGCCGTTGATCTCATCAATGAATGGCTTGATTGACTCTTACCTTCTTACCTCACATGTAAAAAAAGAAGGTAAGAGGGACCATGTTAAAATTTGTCGTTTCTGAAACAAAACAAAAAAATAACAGCCATATTTTTCTCTAAAATTAATGATCACTGCAACCATATTAGGAGATCAAAAATGGCACCAAAACAGTCACTGCAACCATCCAAAATGGCACCAAAACAACACCAAAACAACATCAGCCAAAACAACATCCAGTGACGCACCAGTAGTGCACCATTAGAAGGCAAAATCGGTGCGCCACTAGCATGCCTTTTCCTAGTAGTGTTGGCAAGAACAAGCTAGAGTTGTACACACCCTGATTTAATGCTGAATTTTCCAAGTTTTTGTATTTTTTTGAATTTTTTGAATTTATAATGCCCTCTAGACTGACTGCTGAAAACATCGGTCTATGCCTCAAGGGGGCATTGTAAAATTAGTTTTTTCAAAATTTTCTTTCATAGACATGTTTGGCACATGTGGTTCACCATGTACAAGAAAATTTGGGTGATTTGGAGGTGGTGGAAAAATTCACCTTTTTTTCAAAAACTAGCTTAAGTTAGACCAAATGGTCCCTCCGGAATGCGGGCATTTTTCGACCACCTCCAAATCACCTCAATTTTAGCACAGATGATCTCTTCCACAAACAAAACTAGGTTTCCAAGTTTTTTTTATTTTTTTTTTGATTTTTTTTGAATTTATAATGCCCTCTAGACTGACTGCTAAAAACATCGGTCTATGCCTCAAGGGGGCATTGTAAAATAAAGTTTTTCAAAAATTTTCTTTCATAGACATGTTTGGCACATGTGGGTCACCATGTACAAGAAAATTTGGGTGATTTGGAGGTGGTGGAAAAATTCACCTTTTTTCAAAAACTGGCTTAAGCGACAAAATGGTCCCTCCGGAATGCCGGCATTTTTTCGACCACCTCCAAATCACCTCAATTTTGGCACACATGATCTCTTCCACAAACAAAACTAGGTTTCCAAGTTTTTGTATTTTTTGGATTTTTTTGAATTTATAATGCCCTCTAGACTGACCGCTGAAAACATCAGTCTATGCCTCAAGGGGGCATTGTAAAATAATTTTTTTCAAAATTTTCTTTCATAGACATGTTTGGCACATGTGGGTCACCATGTACAAGATAATTTGGGACCTGCATGCAAGAGTCGGGGACCTGCATGCAAGAGTCGGGGACCTGCATGTGAATAGTGATTCATCAAGGCCTTGACAGCTACTAGCACAGCGGCTGCTGCCCGATTTGCATGTAGCGAAGATGAACGTGCATGGAGGTTTCTCAAAGATTTCCAAGCACACCCCAATGTGCCCCTTTTATTTAAAAAATACGTCAATCATTATTGCTCTGTAAATGAAGAATATGCATGACAACCATAGTAAGGGTGAAGAATCATATTCATCCTACAATGAGGACCAACGCTTGCTAAAATCACCTCGATGAAGGTATTTAAGCAGGTAAAGGAGCTGCTTGAGGGGCGAGGTGGGACTATTTTTAGTTAGACGAGAAGAACGCGCGAGATCGTACGCGACATGGGCCGTCCGCAGCTGCAACCTCGGATGGGCCGGTGTTTGGGTCGACGTAGGAAAATGGCCTGCCATGCATGCATGGCGTCAGTAGTCTCGCCTAAACGATGGACACACACCGAGCCAGCCATGCAGACCGTGGGATCGCGCGGGAGATCCGTCTGGCGACCGTGTGTCCAATGCAGAAATACATCACAATAATTATTCTACTCGACAATAACAAGTGCTCCATGCTAGCCCTTATTCCTGTTCGAAATACATCATCATTCTTAAAGTTGGACATCAAATGATGCACACAGAAAATGGAAATGAAAGATGTCGAACTAATACAGTAACATGGCAGTACAACCGCACTTCACTAAATTACTGTCACGATGAAATAGAATGTAAAGACCACGTCACACAAAGCTGAATGGCACACGACGTTCTCTGGCTCATCGTCGGTTCATGTTGTATGTAGATATCACAGTTCAGCCTCGAGATCCTACACAGAAGAATACAATAAATCCCATGGACATCAATTATGAGTAAAACAGATGCAAAAAATAAATATGAACATATTTCGTACCTCTAGCAATTTAGCGCATTTACGTCGATTGTGACCTGGTTTCTTGCAATAGCCATAGATATTCTGTGATCTTGACTTCTTTGTCTTTGCCTGCAGCCTTTTCTTCGGTGCACCTCGTCCTGGCACATGCACGGGATCCAGAACCTTATCAACTTTCTCTGAGTGCGGCATCAACCGGCCAAACCTAATGCTGTTATGCTGAGCATTAGTTGACTCCTTGCTGTTAGCTTGTTCAAAACTTGATTGCTTGCCATGATGTTGTGCTTGCAAAAGCATCTTTAGACGGTGATAGTCCTCATCAGAGTGGCATGCCTTGAAACTTGCGGCATGGCTACAATTCTGCAACTCGCAGTACCTCTGCAGGCTTACCGAATAGTCATACATCTGGTTTTTTCTGGTAGGTGCGTATGCACATTTTGCATTCATAGTCCACCTAGTGGGAACGCAACAACCGGGCAGAATTGTTTGTTTTAAATCCCCAATATGTAAAAAATGTGGGAACATGGTGTGCCTGCGCATTCCAGCTTATGGCAAGAACAACTCACCCTGTGCAAAAGACCTCCTTGCTCTTCAATGCGCACTCCAAACTTTTTATCCATTCTTTCCTGCTTGGACACAACATAAGTGGAGTCTTCTGATCCATCTAGTATCTCTCTGATCTGACATTTGCTGACATCATCTATGCTCCATAAGACCATCTTAAAGACACTAGGTGTGAAAACTGTTGCGGCATGTTTCTCAAGCGGCGAAGCATTTTCCTCTGTAAATGGAACGGACTGCAAGGCTTCGACGTCATGGAGAGCTTCGTTAATCCGTCGCGACGCAAGGCAAGACTCATAGTGCTCTAGCATATCAAACAACGACATCTTACCCTCAAGATGCGTATGTAGCACAGAGTTCAAGCTCTCACTCCTCTGATTGTTGCTCAATCCTAGGAAACAACGCCCCTCAAGATATGGAGCACACCACAACTTTCTCATCTGATACATCTGATGCAGCCAAGGCTCCTCACCGGTTACTTTATTCCGTTGTAAGAATTGTATCCATTTTATCTTATGCTCTTCAATGGAAGAAGTATCATAAATGAAAGATCTGAATTCCTTCTTTACGTCGTTATCATGCAGATGGCGTACAATGTTCTGCTAAATGTGCCATATACATAGTCTATGGTTTGAGTCTGGCCAGACCACCCTTATTGCTCTCTGCATTGCAAGGTCCCCATCTGTGATCACAGATATCGGATGCTTCTATGCCATGCAATCAGAGAAGGTCCGCAACATCCACTCGTATGCCTGGCTTGTTTCATGAGAAATTATACCACAACCAAAAATAACAGTGTTGCGGTGGTGATTCAACCCGACAAATGGCACGAATGGCAGATTGTATTTGTTGGTTCTGTATGTGCTATCGAAAACAATGACGTCTCCGAAAGCCTCGTAGTCAAGTCGCGACTGACTATCAGCCCAGAACAGTCCCTTCAGATGGCCATGCTCGTCTACCAAGTACTTGAAGAAAAAAATCCACATCTCGCTCTCGCCTCGCCATCATGTGCATGATCACCGTATTAGCATCACCGGCACTGATTGTCTCATGCTTATTAGCATGGCAGAAATTATAAACGTCCCTCTTTATGCATCCAACCTTATCAAATACACCGTATTGAAAGCACAAAATATCCATAATACGGTATTTGCGGATCCCACATTTTTTCATGTCCGCAATGTCCGCTTTCTGCTCATCGCTAATTCGTCTGTGCGAACGCAGCAGACAAGAAAGATCCCGTGGGGCTAGAGGATGGTTGTGCTCATCGATAAAATCCTTGACAAACCACCTACCGGTTTCCTCCTGTCTCGTAATGACCAATTTAGCATTACATCCAACACAAGTTAAACTTCGTGGCCTCCTCTTTCTATCTTCCATCTTTCTTTTCATGTGCTTCTCTTCGCGAAACCCTTGACGACTACACACAATTTTCCTTAAAATTATGTATTTGTTGGATCCATCCCACTCAACGTAGCTTTTCCTCACACTAAAACATTTTTCAAGAGCATATTTGTTGTAGAATTCATAGCCTTCAGCCTCACTATCAAACATCTTGCTGACAACATTTAGATACTCGAACATACTCTCATCACTTGCATACGCCATGTCTACCTGCATATGACATGTGAGGGAAACCAATCATCAACATCTTTCTGTTTATCAATGTTGCAGGTGTAAAACAGCTCATAGGCAAAGACAAGTGCATGGAAAAGACTTTGCTCGTTTGACATGTGAGGGAAACCAATCATCAACGTCCCACAAGTAGTATCTCATCTTCCTTTAAACAATATTTCATGCACTATGCAAACTTAAAGTGATGATGACTTTAATAAACTAAATTAAGTGAACTATGGAACCAGTATCTCATCTTCCTTTAGTATATCTCATCTCAAATGTCAAGTAAGTCACTTTTTTCTGCGGTACCAAAGGAAGTAAGCAATGCCCTCAACATCTTACTTAAACAAACATGATGCGATTAGCTCAAGAGAAACTATGCCACGATGAAGCTTTCCATTCGTTGTTCTAGTCCGTACCCAGATCTTGTGGGGTTGACGTTGTACTGCATGCACGGTGGAGGGGCGCAACGGACAAGAGAACGAGCAGAATGCCAAGCTGAATTCATACCTTAAGGATGGTACGAGCGAAGAGATGGGATCGCCCGCCGCGGTCGCCGCTGATTCAGCCAGCGCAGATCCGGCCTTCTTCTTCTTCGGTGACGGCGTGGGGGGCTGGGGTTGGTTGGATGGAGGACGAGGATGATGAATTTATTCCTATCGCCGGGCAGGTCGAGGACGGAGAAGATCAGGAGCAGCGAGCGGCGACGAATAGATCGGAGGAGGATTCTGAACTGGGTCGAGTAGACATGGATCTGGTCCTCAGGTGATCGGTTCAAGAAAAGATATTTCCCCCTGGACCATTATGCCCTTATCACAATTAACATATTAAATTTAATCAATTAAAATTCCCCCCAAGATCTGATGGCTAATAAAAATTAGACGTGATCAGACATGTAAGTACTGCTAAGTACTCCGAGTACTAACCCAATCACCGTAAAACAGCTCATAATATAATTATGAGGCTGAGCCTTAAAAGACAGGCTAACGTAAATATAAAAATGTTGGGCAGGTGCCAAATGACTTGAGACTGACAACTATATCGAACAATTATACTCATGTATATACACAACTAAATGGAAAGGAATAACGCCACCGGTAGTTTTTAAGGATGTATATTTGTGTGTTGTGTATGACAGTCGGAAGTGTGGAATTCGAAAGGAGGGGTTATATTACTTAAGGATGAAAAAGGGCCCTCTACGGATAGAAAGATATACTAAGGAACTTCAAGTAATATAACCATATATCATGGAACTTCCTATATAAACTTTAGAACAAAAAATCAACATGGGCCTTGGATTCCTATTAAGTCTTGACCCATGCAACTAGGGTTCCCCCTCGAGAGCCACCTCTACCTCCTCTTACCTTGCCAACATTGGGGATGGCCACCCTACCTCTCCCCGTCTAGACTCTAGTGGTTGAGAATTGCATTCGTTGTGATATCTCAAGGAGAATAGGGTGAGCCTTCATCGTGTTCATGTGCCTTCGTAGTAACTATAAAACATTGATGGAAGCGTTGAACCCTTTGCTCGGGCCGCGGTTGTATATATATGTTGTATGCCGTGGCTTACAACAACCGATCGTGAGGAGATCGATCGGGATTGTTACAGGAGGTTGGAAGAGATAAAACAGAAGAAGAGATAGAAAGAGATACAAAGTTAGACAGCATTCCTATCTCTATACAATATCTTTCGTCCAAAAGAAACTGACATAATATTTCTTTCATCCAAAAGAATCACGGGCATGGCCCCATACATCACTGAAAATAAGCTCTAAAGGAGCATGAGAAACACTACTTGACCTAGGATAGGGAAGTTGGTGACTCTTGGCACATTGACAAGCTTCACAAACTGAATCACTAAGAGGACTACAAGACAAAGAAAGATTGCCTTTATTGATAACCTGCTTAACAATGACTGAAGAAGGATGTCCTAATCATTGATGCCACCTTCCCAAAGAGGGCTTGATAACAGAGTAGACCCGATGACGCTTGCGACTAAGTGCTCCGGATGTGATGGGGTAGAGGCCTCCAATGCATCTACCTTGGTGTAGAAGCTCCCTCGTTGCCCGATCCTTTATAAAAAAGTAACGAGGGTGAGTTTCAAAGAAGACATTATTATCAGTGGCTAAACGACACATAGAAGCAAGGTTTTTGTCTGCTTGAGGGACATGAAGAACATCTTTAAGAACTAGATCACGTTTAAGCATAGGTGAATTAATAAAAGCTTGACCAATGTGTTGGATATCCATACCTCCACCGCTTGCGGTGTGAATTTGATCATTGCCGTGATATTTTTCACGGAGAGCGAGCTGCTCTAGCTCACTTGTGACATGATCCGTGGCGCCGGAATCAACATACCACACGCCATCTCCTCCTTTGTCAGTGGAAACGACACCTATGGGATCACAAGAATCCCTACTACGGTTGCGGGGCGCGGGGCCGTGATAAGGGAGGATCAAACAGATAGCACACGGTTCGTTTATCCAGGTTCGGGCCGCGGGGATGCGTAAAACCCTACTCCTGCTTTGGTGGATTGTATATATGTGTTCTTGAGCTAGCTATGGGGCGTGAGGAGCTCCAAAAAGCCGAATCCTCCTCCTGGTCGCGTCGGGCCTCCTTTTATAGGAAAGGGGGTGCCACAGTAGCACCAGGAGGTGGAAAGGGAATAGTGATGCGAGGTTATCCCTCGCATTACATGACAAGGCACATTTAATGCGTCTTGCCCAGATGTCCTTGCTTTATCGGGGACGGGGGAGAGCCCTGTCTCATCCGTCGCCGCTCCCTCTCGCGTCGACACGCGCCCTGGCCAGCGGCGCCCGCGGTGCCATGTAGGCAGGCAGGCAGCTGAGGTGGCGCAGTGGTGGGTCTCCACGAAGATCTGCATGCCACCACGCATGTGCCTGCCCAGCTAGTTGGGTCTGCAGCTGCATGCGAACGGCGGTGGAGGTTTGACTAGCGTGGGCCTGATGGTGGCCTAACGGGTGTTTTTGGCAAGGGCCTTGCCGGGGCCCCGGCAAGGGTCTTGCCGTGGCGCCTGCTGTCATCCCCGGCAAGGCTCTTGCCAGGGGCCTTGTGGTCCTCCTTGGCTGGGATCCCGCCAAGGATCATCATCTTCTAAAGGGTGTATCTGATCTTGAATGTCTTCACAAAGATCTGCATGCCACCACGGGGATGTCTCCCGAATCCTTGCCCCATGGGGGCAGTGGACTCAAGGGTGACTCACTCCGTAGGTGTGAGGCGAGCTGCCATGGCAGGGGTCTTGCCGGGTTTGCTAAAACCGCCTCCCGGCAAGGATCTTGCCTGGGGGGTCTACTTCGTCCCCTTTGCTCTTTGTGGTCTTGGTCTTGGCGTCGTTCTGCTTCTCCTGAGCTTCGGCCTTACCTTGGCTCACCTCCCTTGCCTTGCTCAGTGTGGTGGTGCCCGTGGCTCAGACTGCCCGTGCACAGTTATAGGGGTACAAAAAGCGTACCCCTCTTTTTGTACACCGACAGGAGCCCACGGGCCTGGGCCACACATAAGCGCAATCGCGTCGTTGGGCTAGGCCCAAAAAGGTGCGCGGGCAGGCGGGGCGGTTTTTACCGCGGTAAGTCTCTTCGCGCGCTGCGCTTCCCATGCTTCCTGCGCGTGGCGCGGCGTGGGGAGGCGTGTGTGACGTGGGTGGCATGCGTGGGGTTGCTTCCCGCGGGCATGCGTCACATCACAGTTAATGTGAAAGGAGGCGGCCCGCGTTTTCCCCCATAAGAAGGAATAACCGTGGGCGCGCTGCTCACTTTCTCCTCTTCCCTCGTGCCTTTTCCGATCTCAGAGCCGCCGTTCCCTTTCTTCGTTCCTTCCTAAGCTTTCGCTGTCGCCCACCGTCGTTGCTTTGCCATCCCCCTTCCTTAGCCCTCTGAACTTCTTGGTCGCCATGGCTCCCAAATTCGCCAAGGGCAAGGGGTGGCTAAGGGCGCTGGGACGGTGGAGCCGCCGGAGAGCGCGCTGTCGGGGGACCGGACGAAGTCCGCCTTCTTCTTCCCCTCGACGGTTGATGTTCAAGAGCTCCGGGCCTCCTTCAAGCCCCTATGGGGAGTGAAGACGGGGGGAGAGGATTCGGGACACCCGGCGATGTGCATCATTCCTGCTGCTTGCGCTGATCCTGCCTCAAATAGATATCCCTTCTTTGTTGATTACTTTTCTTGCGGGTTATGCCCTCCTTTCTCCGATTTCTTCTGCGACATTATGCGCACCTTCGGCTTTCACCTCTTGGATTTTACTCCGAATGTGGTGGCGTGCATGGCTTTCTTCGCGCATCTTTGCAAAGGCTTTGCCGGGGTGCAGCCCAACACGGTGCTCTTCCGCCATTACTTCTTCCGTCGAATCCAGACGGGAGGAGCCGTCTCCGGTTGCGTCACCTGGATCCCAAGATCCAAGGGGGCGTACCTGGACAGTGCCGTGAAGGAGAGGTGGGAGGAATGGCGTGGCCGGTGGTGCTGGATTGAAGATGAAACCCCGCTGGAATTCTGCAAGGTCCGCCGAGTGCCGCCGCTCCGCGGTGGCAATTGGAGCGATGTCGATGCCGCCGATGGGAGGCTCACCGTCGCCACCACCAGGATTCTCCGACTCACCCAGGCCGGACTCACCCTTGAGATGATCGGGGCGGACTTCATTCGCCGCCGGATCGCCCCGTTGCACAGCAAGGGGAGGCCAGCTTGGATCTTCACGAACCCGGCTGACATTATGCGACTCCGCCCCGGCCTCGATCACAACTTCACAGTGCTGGCGCATGCCCACTTCTGCCAGCGGCTTTTCCAGCTTGATGTGTGTCGTGATGGCGAGGTCAAGCGGACCGGCAAGGCCGCGAGGGCTGCCGCAAAGGTTGGCAAGGCCCTCAAGGGGCCATTTTTCAAGCTGCCAGCGGGGGTGGTCCCGTTGTGCAACAATTCGCGTCGGTCCGAGATCATCGCCATGATGCTGGACTGTAATGCGCACGGCCCTGTCCCGAGCTGGAAGGAGCCGAAGGTTGAGGATGTGCAGCAATTCTTCGACACCCTGATCGAGGTGTACGTCAATGCCGACGCCGAGCGGTGGCTTATCATGGACACCACCCAGGCAGAGCTGGACTACATCGCCACCAGGGCGAGGGAGGCCCAGCTTGCCATGGAGGCCGGCAGCGCCGGGGGCATGGAGGACATGGCCGCAATGGCGGCAGAGGAAGAGGAGCTCTCCCGGTGGGCGGCGGCCTCCGGGGAGGCCAGCAGCGCCAACACTGGATCTCCGCTCGTCGAAGATGCATCCGACGAGTCGTCGGGGGAGGAGGAGGAGGCAGCGGCGGGCTCGACGCCAACCAGGGGAAGAGGCGAGTCCCGCGGCGAGCTGGCTCCGGTGAGACGGTTCGGCCCGGCAGGGCTGCATGGCCTGAATTGACCCTGGAGGGGTCTGGGCGCCACACGAGGGCCATGGCAGCCAAGAGGCTGACGAAGGCCGCTGAGAAGAAGAAGACGACAGCCCCTTCCTCATCCGGGCGCGCACAAACCCCGCGGCGCCTTCGCCTCCTCCGGCAGGCGTCGACTCGGATGATGATGCGGAGCTCCCTTTTGATCTCGAGCCTCTCAGCCCGGAGAGGAAAAGGAAACTGGTGGAAGAGGAGGAGACGGATGACGAGTAAGTTCTCCGTTCCTTACTATCATTTCCATTTCCTCGAATTGGGTCGCTTGTCCTGATCCATTTTTGCTTCCGTAGGGAGACAGAGACGTTGGCCTAGAGGGTGAAGAGGGCGAGGACCTCGGCGAGCAGCCAGCCCCTGGCTAGGGCTTCAAAGACACCACTGGTGGTGTTGAGCAGCCCAGACAGCAGCCCCCGGCGCAGCCCCTAGCGTAAGTTCGTCACCCTCTTCTTACTCGACATGTGGTAGGTGCTCGATGCCATGATGCTGACCTTGCTGGGTTTGCAGGAGGGGGGCGGCAGCAGGAGGAGCCACAGGGGGCTACTCCTAACACACCACCCCCATCGACTACGCCGCTGCGGGGGGCGTCCCTGGCAAGGGCATCAGGCACGGAGCCCACACCCATGGAGGAAGAGGGGAACTTGGGCGCTGGTGGCTCTGCCACGGCGCCAAATGCTGGTGGAGAGGGGAATTCTGCTTCACAGCCTGGCACTGGTGAGTCACCTGCCCTTCGTCTCTGTTTTCCCTTATTCTTTTCTTCGCTTCGTTGCTCCCGTTGCTGCCCAGACCCTCCTTCAACAGGTATGGAGGACGTGGATACCATTGCTGGGAACATTGCTGAGGAGGCCGCCAAGGATGCTGCCGAGGACACTGTAGCGGGGGCTGCCAAGGCGACCGGCGAGGCTTCTATCGAGGGCACCAGCGGTGGACCTGCCGGTGGGCCGGCATGGCGTCCGCCGAGGAAGAGGTGGTGGGTGACCAGCCTCCCTCCTCCTCAACCTCGGGCCCCGGCAGGTATCTGAAGGCGGGCGACGATCTCTTCGTCCACCTCCCAGGGGCGTCAAGCCGGGCGCCCGCCGAAGGGGAAGTTTTCGACGGCGAGGTGCTTGCCGCCACCGGGCTCGAGGTGGTTGATGAGCCGGGCGTTGGTGGCGACGGTTCTCCAGAAGAGCAGCTTTTCCGTGCCATGGGGGCCAATTTTCGGAAGCTCCAAGTGCTCTACCGTGCTCGCCTGGACAAGGTCAAGTCCAGGATGGAAACGATGGACAACGCGGAGGTGGACTTCAAGGCGCGCGTTGCCGAGACGCAGACCTGGTTCCACCAGGCTCACGAGGAGCAGAGGGCCTTTCAGGAGAAATTGGCCGAGCGCGATGTGGAGCTCATCATGAAGATGGTCAACATCGAGAAGGCCCAGGAAAAGGCGGCGAACTTGGCTGCCGCGGCCGAGGCCGCTCGGAACCAGCATCAAGCCGCCTTGAATTCCCAGGAAGAGGACCTCACCGTGCATGAGGCGAAGCTTGCCGCAGCGCTCCGTGGTAAGGATGAGGAGCTCGAGGCCCTTGTCGCACGGCGGACTCGCGAGCTGGAGCAGAGGCACAAGGAGGCACTTGATGCCTAGGCTCTGGCCCATGCCGGCAAGGTAAGGGAGTTGGAGGTGGCGCAGGACGAGCTGAAGGAGCAGGCCCTCAAGCTGTCCAACGAGAACAGCGCGCTCAACAGCGCCTTGGTGGAGGCGCAAGGAGCGGTCATCAGCAAGGCTGGGGAGCTCTCTGAAGCGCAAAACTCTGTCAGAGACCTCAAGCTGAAGCTGGAGAATCTAGAGAAGATGCTGCCGGAGAGCAGGGCTCGGGAGGAGACCTTGACCAGGAGCCTGGAGGAGGAGAAGCAGCTGCAGGCGAACGAGGCCGCCTCCCACCAGGATTATGTGGCGGGCGAGAACAGATGGACCAGCCGCCTGGAGGAGGTCGCCGGCAGGGTCACCTCACAGTAGGCCACCATGGGGATGCCACACGTGAGGTACGCCCCTGAGCGCAGCGGGACCGTCAACACCAAGTTGACCCTGTTCTTCGAGGGCGTCCTCGGAGCCTTGGCGTATCTTCACTCCAACAGGACAGCCACGCTGGCCGAGGAGGCCCGGCGACTTTGTCAGAGGGTCGTGACCAAGGTCCTCACCAAGACGGCATACTGGAATCCCGATCTTGACTTCGCGGCCGCGATGAAGAGCTTGCCGGATGGTGCTAACCTCACGGTGCTCAAGAAGCGCATCAAGCCCATCACCGACTGCATCGATGAAATCAAGAGGGTGGAAGGCCAGCGCCGGGATTAGGCATCCCGTTCTTCTTCGCCGCTGCGGGTTCCCGACCAAGACATATTTTATCTTTAGTTAGAACCACAGCTATGATGTGATGTAATATAACTTTGAAGTACTCTTAATTTTCATGCATGTTATTTCCCCGTTCGATTCCTCTTTGTATGCGTGCCCTACATAGATTGGGAAGGCTTGCCGGTGCGGAAGCCCCTAGCGGCGTTTTGGGGACGGATCCCCATGGCCAGCCGGGTACGCATGCTGCCGGACGAGCCACCTTTCCGTTCTGAACGCGGCCGCTCGAACTGTCGAGCTTGACTCGAGTCAGAATCGGGGGCGTTGCAGATCGCGGAAGGCTACTCTGCCATTCTCGACGCAGCCGCTTGAGCTGTTGAGCGGACTCAAAACAGGGCAAGGGCGTTGCCGATCATGGTAGAGCCCCCTGGCGTGCAGGTTTCTCATACAAAGCAAATATCTCCGGGGGGAATAACCTCAAATAAGAAGGGTAGGACAAATGAGGGTTCAGTGCAACTTAGCTTCCGTTTGCGATCGATCGAGTGTCGATCTTCTGGCCTCCTTTCTTCTTCAAGGGTCATGAAGATGAAGGAGTGTCGGGCTAACTGCTAGAGCTGATTCTCACAATTGCGCCCCCTACCTGGCGCGCCAAAGATGTCGGTGGGAATGACACCTATGGGATCACAAGAATCCCTACTACGGTTGCGGGGCGCGGGGTCGTGAGAAGAGCGGATCAAACAGATAACACATGGTTCATTTATCCAGGTTCGGGCCGCGGGGATGCGTAAAACCCTACTCCTGCTTTGGTGGATTGTATATCTGTGTTCTTGAGCTAGCTATGGGGCGTGAGGAGCTCCAAAAAGCCGAATCCTCCTCCTGGTCGCCTCGGGCCTCCTTTTATAGGAAAGGGGGTGCCACGGTAGCACCAGGAGGTGGAAAGGGAACAGTGATGCGAGGTTATCCCTCGCATTACATGACAAGGCGCATTTAATGCGTCTTGCCCAGGTGTCCTTGCTTTATCGGGGACGGGGGAGAGCCCTGTCTCGTCCGTCGCTGCTCCCTCTCGCGTCGACACGCGCCCTGGCCAGCGGTGCCTGCGGTGCCATGTAGGCAGGCAGGCAGCTGAGGTGGCGCAGTGGTGGGTCTCCACGAAGATCTGCATGCCACCACGCAGGTGCCTGCCCAGCTGGTTGGGTCGGCAGCTGCATGCGAACGGCGGTGGAGGTTTGATTGGCGTGGGCCTGATGGTGGCCTAACGGGTGTTTTTGGCAAGGGCCTTGCCGGGTCCCCGACAATGGTCTTGCCGTGGCGCCTGCTGTCATCCCCGGCAAGGCTCTTGCCGGGGGCCTTGTGGTCCTCCTTGGCTGGGATCCCACCAAGGATCATCATCTTCTAAAGGGTGTATCTGATCTTGAATGTCTTCACAAAGATCTGCATGCCACCACAGCGATCTCTCCCGAATCCTTGCCCCATGGGGGCAGTGGACTCAAGGGTGACTCACTCTGTAGGTGTGAGGCGAGCTGCCATGGCAAGGGTCTTGCCGGGTTTGCTAAAACCACCTCCCGACAAGGATCTTGCCGGGAGGGTCCGCTTTGTCCCCTTTGCTCTTTGTGGTCTTGGTCTTGGCGTCGTTCTGCTTCTCCTGAGCTTCGGCCTTACCTTGGCTCACCTCCCTTGCCTTGCTCAGTGTGGTGGTGCCCGTGGCTCAGACTGCCCGTGCACAGTTATAGGGGTACAAAAGGCGTACCCCTCTTTTTGTACACCGACATCCTTGCTCATGCATGGCTGTAGCAACATGTTTAGCATCGGGAACGTAGTCCTTATCAAAGCGGTGCCAGCAGTCCATAACCTCGTGCCCGGCCTTCTTCCAGAGTTGGCAGCGAGGGCGACCACGAGAGGAAGAGGAGGGGCGGCGGCTAGTGTTGTTGTTGAAGCCACCACCCCCTGATCTATTGCCAGAGGTGTTGTAGTTGCCGCCTTCGGTGTTGCTGTAGTTGTTGTTGTAGCCGCTGTCCTGGGAGTTGCCGCGCCCGCGCCCACTGCCGTGTTGCGCGTGGTGACCGCGGCCACGGTCGTGGCCACGCGAGACGGCGTTGGCGGAGGATTGACGGAAGTTGGCGCCATGAAGGAGGCTGAGGCGGGCGTCGAAGCTCAGGAGCTGGCTATATAGCTCCTAGACAGTGATCGGCTCCACCCGAGCTGCAAGGGCTGAGACTACTGGATTGTAGTCCATGTCTAGCCCGACCAAGATCTTGGACACGATCTCCGGATCGGAGAGCGCGGCAGCGGTGCAGGCAACTTCATCTGTGAGGCTCTTAATCTTTCCAAGATATTCGGCCATAGTCATGTTACCTTTTTGAAGATTCGTAAGCTCGATGAGGGTATTGATAGCTTGTGCTTGGCTCTGGGCGGCGAACATGTCGTGGATGGTGCGCCAGACTTTAGCCGGTGTCTGCAGCGTGGCGACTTGTGCAAGAATTTCGCAGGAGAGGGATCCCATCAAGTAGCCTTGGAGCTGTTGCTGTTGTGCAAACCAGAGGGATCTCGCAAAGTTCAGTATCCGTTCTTCTATGCCGTCCTTGGTGATGGTGAGGGTGGCCGGCGGTGCCGGACTCTTCCGTTGAGATGATGCTCCATCTGCGCGCCCTTGATCTGTGGTAGAACGTGAAGGAAATATTCCCTAGAGGCAATAATAAAGTTATTATTTATTTCCTTATATCATGGTAAATGTTTATTATTCATGCTAGAATTGTATTAACCGGAAACATAATACATGTGTGAATACATAGACAAACATAGTGTCACTAGTATGCCTCTACTTGACTAGCTCGTTGATCGAAGATGGTTAAGTTTCCTAACCATATACATGAGTTGTCATTTGATTAACGGGATCACATCATTAGGAGAATGATGTGATTGACTTGACCCATTTCATTAGATTAGCACTTGGTCGTTTAGTTTGTTGCTATTGCTTTCTTCATGACTTATACATGTTCCTATGACTATGAGATTATGCAACTCCCGTTTACCGGAGGAACACTTTGTGTGCTACCAAACGTCACAACGTAACTGGGTGATTATAAAGGTGCTCTACAGGTGTCTCCGAAGGTACTTGTTGGGTTGGCGTATTTCGAGATTAGGATTTGTCACTCCGATTGTCGGAGAGGTATCTCTGGGCCCTCTCGGTAATACACATCACATAAGCCTTGCAAGCATTGCAACTAATAAGTTAGCTGTGGGATGATGTATTACGGAACGAGTAAAGAGACTTGCCGGTAACGAGATTGAACTAGATATTGAGATACCGACGATCAAATCTCGGGCAAGTAACATACCGATGACAAAGGGAACAACGTATGTTGTTATGTGGTCTGACCGATAAAAGATCTTCGTAGAATATGTAGAAGCCAATATGAGCATCCAGGTTTCGCTATTGGTTATTGACCGGAGACGTGTCTTGGTCATGTCTACATTGTTCTCGAACCCGTAGGGTCCGCATGCTTAACATTACGATGACAGTTTCATTATGAGTTTATATTTTTTGATGTACCGAAGGTTGTTCGGAGTCCCGGATATGATCACGGACATGACGAGGAGTCTCGAAATGGTTGAGACATAAAGATCGATATATTGGACGGCTATATTCGGACACCGGAAGTGTTTCGGGTGATTTCGGAGAAAACCGGAGTGCCGGAAGGGTTACCGGAACCCC